>NW_015167558.1:300720-314541 GCF_001447785.1 Gekko japonicus
CATGTAGAACAAAGTTTGAGTCCAGTGGCACCTTTAAGACCAACAAAGTTGTATTCTTAAAGTTTTATTCTTGAAGGTGCCACTGGACTCAGACTTTGTTCTGCTGCTTCAGACCAACACAGCTACCCACCTGGATGTTTTCATGTAATTTGCTTCTTTTCCTGGCTATAAAGGAGGCAGTCTTCACAGCCTCACTGAGCTTCCTTTTCCCTTACTTTCTCAGTCCTCACAAACCTCAGACATACGTAGGGTGTGGATATGCCTTAGTAGAATTGAGAGGCCTCTGCTCACAACCCCTGGGGGCTTTTTGGAGTGGGCTATGGGGAGGACAGTGTCATAGATGCAACGAACATGAAGTTGAGCAAACTTCAGAGGACAGTGGAAGACCAGAAGGCCTGGCGTGATCTGGTCCATGGGGTCGCAAAGAGTCGGACTCGACTGTGCGACTGAACAACAACAAAAGGGGGAGGAAAGCATCATGCAACATAGTGATCACACGTCCAGGTCTTCACACAGAAGTGATGTCACTATGTAGTGTGACATTGTTGTCCCTCCATTCCCCCCACTGTTCTATCGGTGGGGGGAAGAGAAGCACTGGTGGGAGGTTGTCCAACCTCATTGGTTAAGTGGCAGCCCTACCTCTCTATGAGCCCACTTGGGAGGGAGGGCGGGATAGAAATCCCATGAAACAAACAAACAAATAAATCTGAACAATAAACTCCAGTTAGACTATGATTGTTGGGGAAACCTACAGAAATCAGGTGCATGCCCGGGACACTGTGCAACACCCTTAAGCTAGTCAGCAGAACCAATTCCTGTTACTTGGCCTGGGGGCTGCGTGGATTTTGGGACAGAGCTTGGTTGCTTGTGCTGGAAGAATGGAAAACTATATGGATTGTGCCTTGTCAGAGTTTGATATCAGAGCATTTCAGAGGAAAGTAAAAAAAAAAGTATTCATCAGGGTGGTCCATTGACATCCATTTTAGAACCTATTCACCACTGAGGGAGTTCAAGTGTTCACATAAGACATATCCAGCCATCATAAGCATAATATACAAAGCTCATAGCTCAAATTCCTGCTCCCACTAGTAAAGATGTAGCTGCTAGTGAACTTAGTGCTGATATATATATTCTTATATTTATTCCAGTAGTTCATTTGAAAACAGAAAGGTTATTGATGGCCTGGAGACAGAGCTGGGGGTGAGCGGAGATGAGCTATTTTGTCACACTATTGAATTGCAAGGTGCAATGTCATGTACTGAGGAGGAGAAGGTCAGCAATTAGGAAGTATTCAAAGAGAAACAGGCCTTAGATGTTCAGGCTGATTGAGCAAAATGTGAGTCTTTTCTTATATAAATAATCTTTAATGATGTATAGTACAGTAAAGTAGAAATTCATACTATCTGCTGGCCCATAATAGTTTTAACTCTGGCTTGACAAACCAATAAACACCCATGTGATGATGAATATGACTTAGTTTTCACCAGCTGTATCTGGGCTGTACCACATCGGACTGCAGGGGTGCTATTGCTCGCTTTCAGTAGGCAATCCCTACCAAAGCAACCCCTTGCAACACAGGCATTCAATAGACCAGGGGGAGAAAATGGGAGAAGGAAATGGTGCCCAGCAATGGTACAACATCATTTCCAGCTAAATAACCAGACATGACACCACTGCACTTCCAGATGCTTTAGCACTTCCCTGAAACTCAGTGGTAAAACCAAAGCATTTGGGGGGAAATGTGATGACATCACTTCTGGTTACTCTGTAGGAAATGACATTGCTACACCACCAGGCACTATTCAGATGAGTCTCTGAACGCAGAAACCAGTATCCTGGGGATTGCTGGCCAAGGGCTGGCTACCCTAGCGGGTGGTGTAATATTCATAAGTGCACTCCATGTTTTATTAGAGCATCAGAATACCAGAATCTGGAGCAGTTTCAGACCAGGTTTTACTTATGGCTCTGGATAGGCTAGAATTAGGGAAGCTGCTGTAAAGGACTCCAATGGAAGTACCACTATTGGGTGGAAGGTCTGACCCAAGACTTAAGGTGTCACCTCTTCTGGAAGTGGTTGCACTCTTATTAAAGGAACAGGTCTATAATCTGGGGGTGCTCTTGGATCTAGGCCTATTGCTTGATAAGCAAGTAGCAGCTGTGGCTTTTACCAGCTTCAATGGGTTAGCCAGCTGCGGCCTTTCCTGGCAGAAAAGATCTGGTCACTGTGCTACATGCCTGGTTGTATCTAGGTTAGATTACTGCAATGTGCTCTACATGGAGTTGCCCATGAAAAGTGTTTGGAAACTTAAATTGGTATAGGGGATAGATCACGTTGGGTAGCCATGTTAGTCTGTCTGTAGCAGTAGAGTCCAGTAGCACCTTAAAGACTAACAAAATATGTGGCAGGGTATGAGCTTTCATGAGACACTGCTCACTTCTTCAGATAGTTTCTTATTCAAATGTGCCACTGGGGAAACAGGCACAAAAAAAGAAGCATTTAAAGGTACCCTTTAAATGCTTTTTGAGAGTGGGGGCATGTGCACCTGAATTCAAAGCGGTGAATTTGCCACTTGGGATTCAAGTGCATCCCCAACATGATTATGTCACTTCTGCATCACATTGGGGATGTCCTCATTGGTTAAGTGGCAGCCCTACCTCTCTATGAGCCCACTTGGGAGGGAGGGCGGGATAGAAATCCCATGAAACAAACAAACAAATAAATCTGAACAATAAACTCCAGTTAGACTATGATTGTTGGGGAAACCTACAGAAATCAGGTGCATGCCCGGGACACTGTGCAACACCCTTAAGCTAGTCAGCAGAACCAATTCCTGTTATTTGGCCTGGAGGCTGCATGGGTTTTGGGACAGAGCTTGGTTGCTTGTGCTGGAAGAATGGCAAACTATATGGATTGTGCCTTGTCAGAGTTTGGTATCAGAGCATTTCAGAGGAAAGTAAAAAAGTATTAGTCAGAGTGATCCATTAACATACATTTTAGAACCTATTCACCACTGAGGGAGTTCAAGTGTTCACATAAGACATATCCAGCCATCATAAGCATAATATACAAAGCTCATAGCTCAAATTCCTGCTCCCACTAGTAAAGATGTAGCTGCTAGTGAACTTAGTGCTGATATATATATTCTTATATTTATTCCAGTAGTTCATTTGAAAACAGAAAGGTTATTGATGGCCTGGAGACAGAGCTGGGGGTGAGCAGAGATGAGCTATTTTGTCACACTATTGAATTGCAAGGTGCAATGTCATGTACTGAGGAGGAGAAGGTCAGCAATTAGGAAGTATTCAAAGAGAAACAGGCCTTAGATGTTCAGGTTGATAGAGCAAAATGTGAGTCTTTTCTTATATAAATAATATTTAATGATGTATAGTACAATAAAGTAGAAATTCATACAATCTGCTGGCCCATAATAGTTTTAACTCTGGCTTGACAAACCAATAAACACCCATGTGATGATGAATATGACTTAGTTTTCACCAGCTGTATCTGGGCTGTACCACATCGGACTGCAGGGGTGCTATTGCTCGCTTTCAGTAGGCAATCCCTACCAAAGCAACCCCTTGCAACACAGGCATTCAATAGACCAGGGGGAGAAAATGGGAGAAGGAAATGGTGCCCAGCAATGGTACAACATCATTTCCAGCTAAATAACCAGACATGACACCACTGCACTTCCAGATGCTTTAGCACTTCCCTGAAACTCAGTGGTAAAACCAAAGCATTTGGGGGGAAATGTGATGACATCACTTCTGGTTACTCTGTAGGAAATGACATTGCTACACCACCAGGCACTATTCAGATGAGTCTCTGAACGCAGAAACCAGTATCCTGGGGATTGCTGGCCAAGGGCTGGCTACCCTAGCGGGTGGTGTAATATTCATAAGTGCACTCCATGTTTTATTAGAGCATCAGAATACCAGAATCTGGAGCAGTTTCAGACCAGGTTTTACTTATGGCTCTGGATAGGCTAGAATTAGGGAAGCTGCTGTAAAGGACTCCAATGGAAGTACCACTATTGGGTGGAAGGTCTGACCCAAGACTTAAGGTGTCACCTCTTCTGGAAGTGGTTGCACTCTTATTAAAGGAACAGGTCTTTAATCTGTGGGTGCTCTTGGATCTAGGCCTATTGCTTGATAAGCAAGTAGCAGCTGTGGCTTTTACCAGCTTCAATGGGTTAGCCAGCTGTGGCCTTTCCTGGCAGAAAAGATCTGGTCACTGTGCTACATGCCTGGTTGTATCTAGGTTAGATTACTGCAATGTGCTCTACATGGAGTTGCCCATGAAAAGTGTTCGGAAACTTAAATTGGTATAGGGGATAGATCACGTTGGGTAGCCATGTTAGTCTGTCTGTAGCAGTAGAGTCCAGTAGCACCTTAAAGACTAACAAAATATGTGGCAGGGTATGAGCTTTCATGAGACACTGCTCACTTCTTCAGATAGTTTCTTATTCAAATGTGCCACTGGGGAAACAGGCACAAAAAAAGAAGCATTTAAAGGTACCCTTTAAATGCTTTTTGAGAGTGGGGGCATGTGCACCTGAATTCAAAGCGGTGAATTTGCCACTTGGGATTCAAGTGCATCCCCAACATGATTATGTCACTTCTGCATCACATTGGGGATGTCCCCTCCCCCTCCAGGAACACCCCCCCCAGGTCACCCGCTGGGGAGGAGAGAGGACCTGGCAACCCTACGCAAGTCTGTTCTTCCATACGGGGGGGGGGTCTAGCATGCTCTCATGGACAGACAGGCCCGTATTATGTGCTACAAAGTAATAGAAAACTCAAGAATAACCACAAAAAATTGCCTTACAAATATAAACTAGGACTATAAATAATTGCTAATCAAAAGAGGGATGAATAATATGCCCAGTTTTTCCTGCAGAACCTTTTCTTGGGTTTGGCTTTGCTGGTGGTACAGTACAGGAAGCTGTCTGAGACCTATATAATGTTGCCGCAGCAATGTGGAGGCCGATAAAAGGTGTTTTATTCAGGATAGTCAATATTACCTATTATATTTTATCCCAGAACAATGATACATGAGACTCCCTTCTCCCTTTCCCCTGGTCCAAAGTCACCCTTCATGGCTGAATTGGGATATGAACCACAGCACTATACTAAGTGAAATAAAATGTGATGCTGTGTCCAGCCAACAACCAGTTTCAGATCTTGTCCAATCACCATTGTTCTAGATGGACTCTTCCCTGTTCCATTTTTCCAGGCAAATCTAGGCTGGGAAACAATATAACATTCTGTTGCACTGTACTTTTAAATAGTGCAGGATTGACTCTATAATGAGGCAAGGTGAGATGGTGGCCCTAGGTAGTTGCTTTTGGCACATGGAAGGTTAGTGGGGCAGCAAAGACTTCCACCTCTGAAAAGTACTGAGACTGACGCATCGTAGAGTGATTTTTAGCTCATACTTTACTTAGTGATTTCAGAAAATAGGAGATACAATCGCTAGCCCGCAGGCTGCTTATATGTCCATTCACAAACACACCCATGACACACACCCACACCCGTGATAGGCTATATACAAGAGTTACAACCTTATAGTTCCTCTGTAGAACCCCTACTCGCCAGTTGGTGGATTTTAGGATCCTAGGGCTCTATTGTCTCTGGTAGCGAAGCTCCGCTAGTTTGTCAGGCCACGTGGTGGCCTGACCGCGTGTACGGTTCCGCTAGTACACAACAACCTCCATCCTTGCTTCATCACCAACACCTTCCCTCATTTTGCTTCCCTCCCTGGAGCTGGAGCAGCTAAAGCTCCTTTCCTCCTCCCCCAGGTGTCATTAAGCAAAATACAGGAAGCCTAAGTTATTCATGTACAATAGAGCTTCCCAGGCTCTCACAAGATCGGGCATGTGCCATACCGTGCTCAGAGAAGACTGGGAAGGAGAGAAAAAGAACATTTGCTTCAGGTGATGGTAGTGGACAGAGGCAGTGAAAGATTATGGGGTCAGGTCACACGAACATTTAGTGCGGGCTTCACTGCTGATCCCTCGCGCATTAAAGTTTCCTGTTCATATTGGCAAACCCGCCTCCTGCACCAAAGCGGGCTCAATCCCGCAATTTCCGCTCTTTTTATCCGCGTTTTCTGACACCTCTTCCAACACAGGTGTTTTCCGATATCTCGCACTTTGTATCCGCAGTTTTGGCATCTAGACAGCAATCCGCCGTGACAGCGCTACCTCCCTTTTTTGTGTTTCCAGTTTAAGTTATGCACATGTGCAAACAGGCGCTAGCTTTTATTTTGGTCTTCTTAGTTTGTATGTACGCCCAAGTGCATGTGTGCTGCCACGGGGATGGTGCGCTGTGTGATCTGTACTTCGCGTGAGTGAAGCGGAAGACAGAGGAACCGTCTGACCACCTCCAAGTGATATAAAATGTTGTGGATAGAAGAACCGCGGGAAAACTAGCACTGTAGGAGGTTTGTGTGACCGCGGCCATGATGGTGGCAGTGGAGACAAGAGACAAATGGCAAGGGCAGCTTCAGATGGCACCCCTTGTTGAAATGCTGCTGAAAAAGTAGGCAAACACATCAGTTCTAGTCAATACTTATTGCTGAAAAACTTCATGTCACTCCTTATTGTAATACAAAGCCAAAGTGAATCCTTAAAACTGCCATGATCAGTATCCATACTCCTGTGAAACCTTGCCTGTGTATGTTTCTGTCCTGCTTTTCAGCCAGTAATTGGTTCCAATGTGGCTGAAAGGGATCAAAATCACAAAATGACAAGTAAAATGAAGGAGCTCTTCAGGAAGGGTTTCTCAGGGAGGCGCAACTGGTTATATCTGATGCTCCCATCAAAGGGGGGTTAAACCCATGAGGGGAATACAGGCATACTGAGGGTGGTGCGTCTGGGTATTCCCTGCCCTCCATCTAACGGTGCCACTGATGGTCTTATGGGAAGCAGTAATACCTATTTCCCATCGACAAAAGAGAAGTCAAATTCACCTATGTCTACTAGCACACTCTTGTACCAAAGTTTAATCAAATGGTTTTATTTCTACATGTCCCCAAAGGTAATAAAAGCAAACTGCCTATGTAAAGCTCAGAGCAATAAGCAAGACAGATCACTCAACAGTAGACTCTATTACATTATTATGCTCCCATGTTTCTCATAAGTATATCCGGCACTTGCAGGAATATATTTGTGATTTCTCTGTGTTTTGTATTTATTATGCTTTTTTTTATTAAAGGGAGTGGCTGTGAGTCACTAGGATAGTAGTTGATTTGCAAGTGCAGTGTTCTAGTTCAATCTCTGACATCCCCTATCAAAGGATCTCAACCAGTAGGTATTGGTTAACTGTAGTATAGTTAAATAATTTTAGACTCTGGACTGAATGGTCTTAGTGACCCCCCCTTCATCATTAATATCGGAAAACTATAATTTTCAGAATGCACTGAGGGAAAGGAAGTGGAGGAATAGATGGAGGTGAGCTTCATGGAGCTCACCCATCTTAAGCTACAGCTACAGCCTGCTGTTCTTCTGGACTAGGGTAGCTGGGTACCTGGACTCTGCCCTGAAGTCCCACCCAAACAGAACCGATTGGGGGGGGGACTTTCCCCTGCCCTGGGACCCTGAAAAATTCCTGCCGGTGAGAAGAGGAGCCAGTATTGAGCTAGACAGACAATGGCCTGTCTTAGTATAAAGTAGATTTTAAAATTATAAGTCCAATGACAGAATGCTCACTGTTTGAAATGCAGCATTCTGGGCAACCTGATACATAGATTTTCATAGGAATGGTGCTTTGGTAACATGATCTGTGATTAGGCAAAGCCATGGCTCTTTCAGTCCTCGACGTAATTATTCCAAAATGATTATCAAAACAAGTCCGGATTAAAAGGAAGTAATCCTAGGAAACTGCATGCAGCTACTTGTTGCTTAATCAGTGACAGTTTATAGTTACAATCTGGGAAATGACACATAATACAATCTATAAGGTTGCCAATTATAAGTGGTTTCCAGGCTACAGACACCAGTTTCCCTAGAGAAAATGGCTGCTTTGGAGGGTGGAATATAGCAATATACCTCACTGAGATCCTTCCCCTCCCCAAACCCTGCTTTCTCCAGGCTTCATCCCCTAACCTCCAGGAATTCTTAGGGTTGCCGGGTCCCCTTGTTGATTCAATGGAGGGATTTGGGGGGATGTTCTGAGGGCTGGCAGAGTCGTTGTGCAATGTCATGCAACACAATGATGTCACCCAGAAGTGACATCATCATGTCAGTGATACCGGGGGTGATGCTCTGGTTTTTGGGTGAAACTCTATCGTAAACCATTGAGTTTTGCCTAAAAACCAAAGTGTCCCCCCATGACATCCCTGTTTAGGAGTGGGGTTCCCCCGCAGCCAGCTGGTCCATGGCAGGGAGAAGCTCGTGAAAGCTGGCAACCCACTGGGGGCTGACAACCCTAGGAATTCCCCAACATGGAGTTGGCAACCCCATGCATTTTTCACACATTTTTCTTCTTTAGCAATAGCAAAGGTAAATGCAAGATTATTCAGAGTATTGAATTAATCTGCTAAAGGGCAGCAAGAAAAAATGTTCACAAAGCATGGATGAAAGTGAATGGCAGAGAATCCAAAAAGGAAATATAACAAACTATGCCACACCCAAGAGCTAGAATACTAACCACTTTTTCTGCTGCTGAAAGTCACTTCCTCCAGTAGAAGGGAGCAGTGAACTTTTTCACCACTGTAAAATTTCCCTCACCAAATGAAGATAGGGGTCCACAGAGGACCAGGGTTCAGAATATATGGCAGGCTGCAAAAGGAGGGGGAGTCAGAATGTTCCCTTTTGTGAATGCTGCCACACTCACCTACCAGCCAATGGTTAATACCTTGTTAGCAACATAAATTGTTTCCAAAAGCTGAAATGTTCAATATTCAGGAGAAGGATCTCTCTCGTCAGTTTGGTGGGAATTATCCTAATGCCACCTTTCATGTTCTCTGTTCATGCTTCAAACATACTTCCTGTTTTTTACTATCTGAGAAGGGTCTTGGTATTGGGATATTTAGTTAATATAGCAGAGTTTTGCCCAGTCATAGAAGTGTGATACTGAATGCAGTAAATAAATCTCAGGAGGAGGAGGAGGAGGAAAAGGAGGAGGAGGAGGAGGAGGTAAACTTATAGGTTGCATTCAAAATAAGAGAAAGGAGCCCAATCCAAAGAGTACTTTCCTATCACAAATGGCCAGCTTGTCCGGCATCAGGTGTGTGGGACTATGAGGGCATTGTATCTACCGGGGAGGCCTGCAGAGACATGTATCTCCATCACAGGCCATGTGAAGTGAGTGAGGGGACAAAGGGGAGGTATTCCATTCAAGGAGATGACACATATGCACACTTACAGTGATGTAGTGCCTCCCAATGTCCAGGCATGGTGAGTCATTCACTCCAACACTTGGATCTCTGAAAATACATTAATCAGCTCTTTCTTTCAGTTGTTTCCTTTGATAGCAGTCATAAGGCTTCCCTCTCTTTCTGTTTCTGCAGACCAACACTGCTACCCTGTTCTGGAAAAAACTGGGTTCCATTCCCCACTCCTCCACCACATAAAGCCAGCTGGGTGACCTTGGGTCAGTCACAGTTCTCTCAGAACTCTTTCAGCCCTACCTACCTCACAGGGTGTCTGTTTTGGGGAGAAAAAGGGAAGGTGATTGTAGGCCATTCCAAGACTCCTTCAGGTAGTGAAGCGCAGGATATAAAAGCAACTCTTCCTGTTGTTGTCAGGTATATGTAATATTAAACCATTAAACAATGAAACAAAACTGATACTCAAATGTTCAAAATACCTCTTAACATTCATGTAAATAGACTTATTGGGGCTTTTTGTTAAAATATTTTAAAAAAAGATCATGTCTGGCCGCAGTTGAGGCAGGGCTCCTTTTCAAGAAATCTAGTCAGTCAGTTAACATAAAAGTTAGATTCATACAAATTACACGTAAGCTTTTTTAAAAAAAATCCTTTCGCTAAGTATTTGATGATGAAGTAAGCTTTGACTCTCACAAGATTATATCCTGGAAAACTTGTTGGTCTTTAAGGTGCTACTGGACTAGAATCGTGTTTTAAACTCTGCTGTCTATTGACAGCCAGGGGTCATTTCCTGCAGGAGCGCACAGGAGCGGAGCTCCGGCAGTAAGGAGCCCAGAGGGCGGGCACATGCAACAAGCCCCGCCCCTGCTCCCAGCAGCCCTCAGTCAGGCCACGAGGAGCAAGAAGCAGGCACGTAAGTTGCAGAGCCCCCCCCCTGGCCCGCCTTCAGGTACAAGCTCTCTGTCCCCTGTGAGGACAGATCTGCACGTCTCCCCCCCCCAATAGCTAGCAATCCAAAACAGCCCAGTGGAGCCTGAGCGGCGGGGGTTGCCTTCTGACACACTTCTGGTGATGTCAGGGGATGTGGTATATGCAAATAAGTTATGCTAATGAGTTATGCTAATGAGCTCCTGCCCCTCTTTTTCAATGAAATGACCCCTGTTGACAGCTCTGATCACCTGTGGGAGCAAAAAGGGGACATCTTGATTCAAAACTCTCTTTTGACCAAGCAATAACCAACACAATCAGTGCTCATAACAACAATTGTTCATTAGAATATGTAAGAGTTGTTCAGGAATGTGATGTGACAGTCATGTGTGATGTCACAGATGTTCCTCTGACAGATTGTGACTCTGAAGGAAAGTCTGTGACAGTGAACCCTCAGCTGTGGATGCCGGAATTATCCACATGCCCAGCACTGCTTAATGTTGCGACATCCCCATCTGGAATCGCAGTCAAAACACTGAAACATGTTCCCAATCAGTGTTCCCTCTAAGCTGAGTTAGTGTGAGTTAGCTCACAGTTTTTTAGCCTCTGACTCACATGTTTTTGTCTTAGCTCAGGAAGGATGGCTCCAGAGCAAACTAATTTATGCAGTAGCCAAATCGCTTGCTCACAACTTTAATGCTAGTAGCTCACAAAGTAGAATTTTTGCCCCAAAGACTCCACAGCTTAGAGGGAACATTGTTCCCAATCATGGATCACTCTTGCTAGCTACTTGAGAATTTTCTGACCACCTCATAGTCTCCCCATGGCTTGCTATTAAAAATATTTAAAATTAAAATTAAAAAAAGCTGTTCATACATTTTGCAATTCAAAGGAAGAAACCCTGTGTGGTTGGCGTGATTTGCTGTAATGATATATTTATTAGAAGCTTTTCATTTTATCTGCTGCACAACTGCTCTTTGGCATTAATCTGCAGTAATGATTACAGGGAAGTTATTCAAAGGTCTTCAAAGTCAAGGCTGGAGTGACGCTGTTTTCTGTTTTATGAAGGCTACCTCTGATCTTTTGGTAAAGTATATACTTTCAAAAGGAAAAGATGGGATATAACCTGGTAGAAGCTGGAAACTTAAAGTAATGGGGAAAGTGCTCAGATTATATAAGAAAAATATGATCCATTTTTACTACTTACCACACAGTAGATTCCAGGAAGAAAGGGTTTAGCGGATGGTTTGTGGATCAAATGTCTTTGGAATTTCCCCCCCAAAAAAATCGTATAAAATATGTTTTTCATTAAATGGTCATAAAGTAAAACCAGATATTACTAGCCAGTTAATGATTCATAATAGCTTGGTGAATTGGATTAATATCATTCACCAAAAACCTAATTTTTAGAAGTTTTCCAGGACTATGGAAAAATTATAGGATTTAATGGTAGAATAATCACTTTTAGAAATGTGCAGATTTTCCCCGTTCTGCTTCATGGGTTGGCTCTGCCTCACATTCCAGTCTACTTTCTTGATTTAGAATGGAGAATTCCTAAAATTAATTCCAAAATTGATGCATGCACACTTTCCTGCAGCTTTATTCAACCACATTATCACTACAAGCAAGTGCTGGCATGCAACCTGTGTGAGCAAAAAGGAATCTTTATGCAGTAATGCACACCTTCCGGTAAACATTCCTTGCAAGCACTGTTTCATCAGCCCACCCAAGCACTGATGTTCAATGGTACCCAGTGTGGTTAATAAAAAAAGATAGAGACATGGATGGAAACAGAAGGAATAGGAAGCTGTGGAAAATTGTGATTGTGCCATGCAAGTGTGGGTACCATTCAGAAATCAACAATGGGAGGATAGTTTATTGTTTGCAAATATATTACCACTTCACAAAGATGGACAAGTAATTTGGAACCCAAAACCCAGACAGAAAACTGATAGTGGAAAAGTCTTCAAGATAGAGATAGTGACAGTATGTGTTAACGTTGTGTGTGTGTGTGAGGGGGGGAGAGGTAGAGGGAGACAGAGAGGGAGACAGACACATGCACACATACATTACAAGGAGCCTGAGTCCATATCGCTTGGTGATTTTTAGCCATGATCGCTACATGACAACTTTCTGCTTCTTTTATGTAGTTTCAAAAATGTATAATTGATAAACGCTTCAAAACTGGATTGGAGTCAACCTAAAACCCAGTTTCCTGAATTCACAGATTTGGAGCTAACAATGATTCACTCTTACTGAGGAGAGAGATTTGTTTACATTTAGAAGTTTAATTAATTTGAATGAATTAAGTAATTAATTCAAAGTCAATTGGGTATGAAGAAATGTCTGAGAAAATGTCAATAAGATAGACAAAATTTCCCAGGAAGAGATGTGACCCAATTCTAGCCCATATACAGAGTGTACATACAATCTTGAATATGCAATGAAATATATATATCTTGATCCCAATAGATATTCTGATAATTTTATGGGCCTGTAGATCAGTGGTCGAGATGTGCCTTGAATACCTAAGGCTCTGTGAGCTCTACTTAAAGTATATCAGGTAACAGGGCTAGAAAGTGCTTAAGAACATGCTGCTGCCATGGACACCAGAGTGTGTTAAGATGGATGGGCCAGTGCTCTGACCTAGCATATTGCCACTTCATACATTCATATGTTTGAGTGTGTTCAACAATCATTTGTACATGAGAATTCTTTCATTTCAGTGGAGGAAGATTCATACATATATATAAATGTGCATATGAATCTTGCTCCTCAGTTCAAATGAATGGGCAGGGTGTTGTGGTTATAGGAGCTTCATGCATGCATCAGTATTTTGGTGGCTGAAACTGTGGCTTTCTATTGTAGCCCAAAGAGCTATAACAGTTTCCATTCTAGTACACAGGAGAAATACAGACCAGTTGGAATAGCAATGCATGAACATGTCCATGCCAACAGGAAATGGCTCACTTTTATGAAAGCATCTCTATTGAACACTTGGATTGGGGGGCATTAGCAGATGTTTTATGGGACATTAACAAAATGTATGTACGTACACATGTACATATAGTATACCTATACACATGTCTGTTCCCTCCCTGCCAGA
Source organism: Gekko japonicus (assembly GCF_001447785.1). Taxonomy (NCBI): domain Eukaryota; kingdom Metazoa; phylum Chordata; class Lepidosauria; order Squamata; family Gekkonidae; genus Gekko; species Gekko japonicus. The sequence continues at coordinate 314,088 of NW_015167558.1, forward strand.
CGGTTTACAATCCTTTTTTGTGTGTGTGTGGAAAATCCTTGGATTTCCTAATTGTGTCCCATATGCCGTGATGTGTCTCGAAACCGGTCAGATGTCCCTGGAAACTCAGGCCTGGCTTTTGACCATCAAATTTTGGTTGCGCCTTCTGTTTAATCCTGACCCAAATTCTTTTACCTTTTTAATGCTGACAGATCATTGTGAGCCTAATTGTCTGAAATTAGTAAAAAAAAATAGGTCTTTAAGAATACCTCTAGATCCACTTTATTTATCATCTGCCTCCGCAATATTTCATACAATCAAACACAGGCTTTTAGATATTCAATTTCAGTGCCTGACTGAGGCAGCTAGAAGAACTTGTTCTCCAATTCATCTGGGATTACCCCAGACACCAGGCCAGACAGCGACTTATTTTTGCTCTTTAACTGACCCCCATCAAAGAAGGGAATTTATATTA
>NW_015167558.1:316259-344951 GCF_001447785.1 Gekko japonicus
TGAAGCAGTAGCTAAAAATAACTCACAAGTATATTGTTATACTAACATGTATTTACTAACATGTAGTTTAACACGGATATGATCTCCTACTCTTGGGATTTTAGTTAGTGTGGGTATCTTTTCTTTATCCCTAGTTGTAGTCCCCCTTCCTATATTTTTCTGTTGTAGTTATGTAGTCTATTGAAAAACCAATAAAATTACCCTCTTGGGGGGTTAAAAAAACCTGACCCCCATCAAAGAAGGGCATTTATGTTAGCCAGATTTAACGTATTGCCATCGGCTATCTTCTCTGGAAGATACCATAAAATCCCTTATGAACTTAGACAATGCCCTTGTAGTCAGGGTGCCATTGAATCTGTTTCCCATGTTCTTTTAAATTGCCTATTTTATACTAAGACCCGGGATAAATTTCTGGATTCCCTTCTTTTTACATGGTGTGGTCTCCCTGAGAGTTTCAAAGTCCAGTTGCTACTCTTGGGGCAAAACTCTTCTATAACTTTTAATGTTGCCTGTTTTCTTCCATCTGCCATTCAAATCAGGGAAACTATAAACTGATCAGGTTTTCTTCCTTGCTGTTTGTTTGTTTGTAGGACAGCCACATTTTTGATGTATTCCTAAATTTTAATGTACTTTTATCTCTGATATGCCAACAAAGGTTGTCTGTCTGTCTGTCCCTCCCTGCCAATTTCCCCTCCCTTTCAGAGCCACAAACCTTACCTTTCTAAAAGTAGGGTCATAATCTGCCATGAATGAAGCCTGCGTGGCCTAGAATGGACCAATCTTGTCAGATCAAAGAAGTTAAGCAGGGTTGGCCCCGGTTAGTATTTGGATGGGAGTCCAGGGCTGCAATGCACAGGCAGTGAATGCCAAGTGACCTCTGAAGTCTCTCACCTTGAAAACCCTATGTGGTCACCATAAATTGACTGTGACTTGACAGCACTTTCTACTCCACAACTACCAAACAGATGATTGGCCCAAACTGTTTTTATTGTGAACTACTCTTTCTAGTCTCCTGCACTGAATTAAAAGACCCACAAACTACAATTCCCATTTCCTTCAGCAAACCTGCAAATTCTGATGCACCGTGGCTACTAGGCAGCTACCTACATTTTCATAAATGACATCAACTGCTTGGGTGGTAATATATTCAAAATCCTGTTCATTCTAACTGAAAACAAATCAGCAATTCAAACAAACTAGTTGCTAAACTCAAGAGAAAAAAGAACCCTTTGAGCTGAATAGGTTCAAAGTTCAAGTACATTATTAGTGAGGATCAGAGCGTCACCAGTCACCAGTCAGAATAAAAATTTAAAGCAGGAGAGCTCAAAAGATGTGAAGAAACAATGAAGGCATGCCCTATTGATTAAAGAGAAGAATAGTAAAAGATAATATAAAATGTACAATATCTCTAGAAACTATGAACAGTCTCTGGGTAGATGAAAAAGTACAAAGAATGTAAAAGTACAAGTTCAATAGACTGAACAGCATCTTTGGGTAATATTGCTGAAGATAGTGGTAAGAGACAATTCTCTTTATTTAACAGTGCTGGAAAGATTGACACTTGAAGAAAAGGCAAAATAAAACAGTGGGACCATTTAGCTAAACAGTAATATGCTCCATCCCAGGAAATTGTAAAGCAAGGGAAACAGTGGGAGAGCAAAGACATTTGTAAATCGATTGGACCAATTATTTTAAAATGAAAGGTAATCCTGTACTCACCTGGACAGTGAAAATATATCTTGTTCACAGAGAAGAGTACAACATTAGGCTAATAAATAAAACTACAAGAAAAGTCTAGCCTAAGCTTCTTTTTTTTCATCTGAATTTACAGGGGAAGAACTTAGGATATATGAGAGCTTGAACAAAACGCTGAATGTCTCAGAAGCTGAAGACTACTGAAGTTTGGGAATAAACAATGTTATGCCAAATGAGTTTTCTGGACCCAATTTCATGATTTTATTCATCTAAAAAACGATGCTTGGTCTTTACACATTCTTCTAGAGTCCACTAGCACACTAAGTTCATTTGTCCCAGGCACCCCATCCCTCATGAAGACATGAGACAACAGCATTGGGTTTAACTAGTTTAGTCAATTAATTAATTAATTGTGCAGATCTACATCATCTTGAAAATATGCTAACATATTTAAATGGGTGGCCTGTGCTAGGCAACTTGGCAGTGGCTGTCTTTGTTGGGCAGGCCCACCCTGACTCCAAACTCAGCCTGTGTCTTCTGCAGGACTCATTTATCATTGCCTGCACACAATGTGCTGAGAGGTACCCAGCACCATCCCCTTCCCCGAATGTGCCACATGGCCACTACCAGGTTCAGAAAGATGTTGCTCAGCACCAGGGTACTCCTTCCCATGGCACCTGCCCTCCATCACTGCTGATGCCTCAAGGTGCTTGCCAATCATCCCTACCTATTGTGATCAGCCTGCCTTATCCCTGCAAGACAAGTTATGGCCTAAACAGTCCAAGGACCAGGAATATTTAACCACCTTGGCCCCCCAAATCGTGAAACAGGTGAAAAAAGGTCCCCTCAGCAGCCAATCAGAGGAACCCCCCAAAATTCCTGCTTGGCCCCAAACATGACCAGTTAATCCCATGATGTTAAAGAAAGGGTGGGTTTTTCAGCACGCAGCAGAAAACACTGCATGGAGGAGGCATGGCCAGAATATATATGACAAAACTGTGCTTCCCAATTGGCTGCTTCAAAACACAGCAAACCAAATCAAGCCTCATGCCTTCCTTCCTTCTAATGGAGCCAAGGCAAACCAATCCCTGGCATTATTGCCATGAATTCCACTATGTCTGTTAATGTTCATCAGACCTCTATGGTCTAAGCTTGCTGAGCTCCCAGTTCCCCTGGTCTTCCCCATAGAATCCCTGGGTGGTGGCAACTTCAGGTGTTAGGTCCATCAGTGATGTGGCTATTTCATTGACAGAGGTTCAATATATTCTATACTCCACATATTTCATGTTTTTGTGGACCCCAAGGGATACATGTAAGGGACTTTTTTTTAAAAAGGCAAAAAAGCAGAAATCCTATTAACATACTAATGTGTTAACCCAAGCTTCAGTTTCTTCAGTTCAAAGTCATGGCAACAGCAAGAGCATAACTATATCATGATGACTGAATGGAACTAGGAAGCCTGTGGTCCAGAATGGGGAGTAACGAGGATTACCAAAAAAAAGCAGAAATCCTATCAACATACTAATGTGTTAACCAAGCTTCAGTTTCTTCAGTTCAATGTCATGGCAACAACAAGAGCATGACTATATCATGATGACTGAATGGAACTGGGAAGCCTGCGGTCCAGAATGGGGAGTAACGAGGATTACCAGCCCCACCCAAGGGAGTGGGAAATCCCCTGCTCATGGCTCTTGTTTTCTGCCAGTGCTCCAAGCAGCAGTGAAAGAAAAACAAAACAAAAGACTATTGAACCGATAGGGTGACATCACTTCTGGGGGGAAACTGGAAAAGATGTCAGTCCTCTCTCAGAATCACCAAAACCTCTATGGTTTTATTATAATTTGAGTGTGTTATGTGCTATCACCCTAAAAACTATTGACTTCAAAAATGTCATATCATTAACATCCTTGCTCAGGTCTTGCAAACTGAGAACCATGGCTTCCCTAATTGAGCCAATCCATTTCGTGTTGTGTCTTTTCCTGCTGCTTTCTACTTTTCCTAGCATTATTGCCTTTTCAAGTGACTTCAAGTCTTCTCATAATGTGACCAAAGTACCAAAGCTTCAGTTTAATCATTTTAGTTTCTGGGGAGACGTCAGGCTTGATTTGATCTAGAACCCTCTTATTTGCTTTTTGTTGGTCCATAGTGCCTATAAAACTCCTCCAAAATCACATTTCAAATGAATCCACTATCTTCCTTACACTGAAGGGTCTTCTCTAGTTCTTTCACTGTTGCCCTAGTCGGTGTCTGTCTTCTGATTTCTTGGTTGCAGTCTCCCTTTTGGTTGATAATTGAGCCAAGGAATGGAAAATCTTAAACAAGTTCAGTTTCTTTATCACCCTGGCTGATGGATACATATCAAGTTTGAATGAATGACACTCAAACTTGTGTGTCTTGAATCCATATTCTTCATGTCCGGAAAGAAAGAAGTCCTTTACTCATGCCAACAGTTTTGAGTGCCACTAGAGCATCTCAGCTTTCAGGGTACCAGAGTTAGGATGTGTTTTCTGGAGTGTGTTTTCTGCAACCTAGGGTCACTTAAGTTCTGCTGAGAGAGCCTTTTGTGCAGTAATCGGAAACCGAGACATGACTAGGCAAAGGACAGGGTCATAGCACAGCACAGCACTAGACTTGGCTGGCACAGAGGCTTCATAGTGCAACCAATTGCAGGGACAGTTGGGCCTTACCTGAAATTCACATCTCTTTGTTTTTCTCTAACTGCTCAGAGCAGCTTGCCAATGCTTCCTTTTTTTGATCCTATTCCTTCTACTTTTGTCCCACACTACTCTATAAACTACTTATTTGGTCATTGAGGTCTGTTCTCAGAAAATGTCTTGATCTTGTAGCTGACAGCTAGGATGCATCCTGTCCATCTTACTTTCTAGGCAGATTTGCCACCAAGAACAGGGAGGTTTCTGACTGTTGCCCAAGCAGTTAAATTAGCAGAATCCAGTTTTTTATTTTCTCACATGTAATGGTTGGCAATATCTCCCAAAGTATATTGGCAAAAACCCTTAAGAATCAAAATAGATGAGTATGGAACTCATTAAGCTGAGCAGAGAACAATCATTTTGGGATTTGACAGACCAAATAACCCAATGACCCATAGAAGGGATTCAAACTTTTTCCCAAAAAAGAGGTTTTTCCCCCTTTGCAAATATGAATGCAAGTGCTCTGATTCATCTTCTTTGTGGATGATTTAGCCTCAAGAATTTACACAGAAGTTTCTTCCCATAAATAGTCTGGCTTTTATGAGTTCTCAATTGCTGTTATTTGTTGTTAGTTGATGTCTTTGTACTGACTCAACTTTTCCTTCATTCATAAAGCTGATACCAAACCAAACATTAAATAACCTTCTTAAGTCAACATTGTGCATGCTACATTAACCAGGAAATACCAAAAGAAATGTGTTTTCTTTGAGTGCTTCCCAGGTTTCTAAGGTTAGTAAAGTGCAGGACTTCTTTTTTTAAAAAAAAGTCAGAGAAAGACATTTATGGACTCTGTCTCCTCCAGATACTTTATCAATGAATAATATACTGTACTCTCTGGGAAAGGAAGGAAATTGCAGCCCATTAGGGTCTATTCTGTGTGGTCTTTCCCCTTTTTGGATGATGCCCGTGTAATGCAACCCTTCCTCTTCCTTTGTATGGCCTGCATTATTTGGCCATCAGTTCTGTACACCCTGGGAAAATTGGAACATGTCTCCACTCCAGTCTGGAAGAAAGCCTCTCATTAGATTAACGTAGCCTGACAAGCAATAGGTGGGTTACTCAACTGAAACACAAGACACATATTATTAAGGTAATGATAAATATCCTCCTCTGGAAGGCAGTAGCACACCAAGAAGACTTCTTGGGCCTGGGAAAGTGAAGCTTGGAAGCTAAATTCAGATTACTTCCCTATACTAAATTAATCTTGTTGATTCAAATTGCTGCCAACAACATTCCATCTGGGCTTTTTCCAGGGAAAAGGGAAGGATAGTGAGAAGGATGACGTGGCTGGGCTCTAGGCCTGTATACACAACACACATTTGTACAGGGCAACACGCTCAGAAAGGGAGTGGGATCCGTCACCCTGGTCCCAACACCTGCCTACTCTTGTTCAACTCCATGTGGGCACAGAGCCTGTGCACATTCAAGCATATCTGTTCAATCTCTGTGATCAGGAGCTCTCCTTACCTAATGTCTCCAATCAGTTTGCACAACAGGCCCATGTTGTAGTGAATATGAGTCAGCTTGCCAGTCTCAAGCAGGGGTAGGGGCAGGACATTCAATCTGCTCCCTCTGTATGCATGTTGCCATATACACATAGGCTCTATTCACTCAACATATCGAAGGACAAAATAACATTATTATAGCAGGAGTGGTATGAATGTACCAGCCCTGCCCCTACCAATACATGCTCACTGGGACATGAGCATGTACAAAGTATAGATGCATAGACTCAGTCCTTATACTGTGACTGTTCAGAAAAACAACGTTCCTTATCATGGGGATGGAGCCTACTTCTTTACACACAGAAAACAATATGGTGCCTCTGTTCTGGAGCATGCATATATTGGGGAGGGCAACATTCATATTCCCACTCCTCCCTCTACACAGGTCATTTTCACCCTAAATATGTCAATTGAACAGTGATCTTGTGTGTATGGGGTTTGATGTACATGGTCAAATGAAGGCACAGAGCAGGGATGTCAAATGTGTGGCCCATGGGCTGCATTCAGCCCACATGGGGCTCAAAACCAGCCCCCGAGCAACTTCCTTCTCCTGTTTCCTTTCCCAGGGCTGCTCCTGCGGCCACATCCTAGCTTGCTTTTTCCCCAGTTCTCTCAGTGGTTCTTTGCTTCCTGCCTCTTGCCTCCCTACCCCCTTGGTCTCTCTCTCTCTCTCTCTCTCTCTGGGTGATTTCTCACTAGAGCCACCGTTTGCCTCGACACAAACATGTAAATTTCACACCCGAAGCTGCGGGGCTGCATTTTGACTCGCAGCTTCACCCGATTTCCTCCGCAGTTTTGTGATCCTGGTTTTTGAGGATCTCGAAACTGCGGAGGAAATCGGGCGAAGCCGCAGGTCAAATGCAGCCCCGCAGCCTCGGGTGTGAAATTTACATGTTTGTGTACAGGCAAACGGCAGCTGCACTGCGAGGCAGCTCTAGTGAGAAATCGCCCTCTCTCTCTCTCACACACACACACACAGAGAGATAGAGAGACCCTTGTGGCTGCTTCATGCCAGACAGATACAAAGACAAGCCTGCCCGCCCACCCGCCTGCCCCCAGCTTCTGCCTCTATTTTGAAACATGTATATATTGGGGCTGCTCCTCCTCTTTTTGGGGGGAAAGGAGGAGGAAGAAATAGAGAGAGAGAAAACAAATTTGGAATCCCAACTTTAAGAATAAAACAGTGTTTTATTCCAGGTATAAGCTTTCTTTGGTGGGAGGGAGAGAGGGTTGGTGAGTGAATGGATTATTCTGACAAACACAAAGTACATTGAGGAAATTACTCTCTGTTCCTATCTGGATTTATTTTCTTTCAAAAAGACCCTGATTAGGAATTAGAACACTTGGATTGGTCTTTATATTTTGAAGACTGGAGTGATGTCAGATGCCAAATGTTAATAGCACACATTGGTGATGAGACTGGAAAACTAGGTCTCAATTTAGTCCAGGAGGATGTATTGTCTTGAGCTTCATTATCAATTGCAATTCAGCAGTCTGTCTTTCTAATCTCCCTTTGAAATTCCTTTGTAAGAGCATTGCTACTCTTAGGTCAACAACCGAATGTTGTGGTTTCTAATGTCAGACTTATGTCCATCCTCCTGGACTGAATCCTCCTGGATGGAATTGAGACCTAGGTTTTCTGTCTCACTACCAGTGCTGATATCTCCATACCTAATTCCCTTCCACATATCACACCTAATCCAATCATGCCTGCTATTGCCATTTGGCATCTGAAATCATCTTTATAAAGTTTATATCTCTGGTACCTCATGTTACATTTTATGGCACACATGACCCAGCCCAACAAAGTGACATTTATGTCAGATCTGGCCCTCAAAACAAATGAGTTTGACACCTCTGGCATAGAGGTCTGGGGTGACAGCTAGTATGTCAAATGAAAAGGACTTGAGCTGTTTTAAGAGAGAAGACAGAACCAGATATGCACTGCAATCCCCTGTATTTTTGTCTGTATCATATAGCCAAGCACATCAGGATCCTAAATTTAAGTTGTCAGGAAAAGGAAGTCTGTACTGATAGAGAGAAATGAGAGCATTACAAAAGGCAATGAGCTGTATAAAATTTCTTCCCTATTAAAGCCATATTTGGGTTTACAGAGTATGACTAAACAGAGAATCATTCCGATGCCTATTTATTCATTCCCTGAATAGTTCTAAATTCAGAGCATATGAGAAAAATGTTAAGGGTGGGTGTCAACTGTTGAGGCAGTGCTGGCAGGAGAGGAGGATCCCAAAATATCTTAATTCCATTAATGTATTTGCATCAACAAGTCCAGATGACACCAGCTTTCAGTGAATTAGCAGAGTTACAGGCCCAGGTGAAGAACTGGGGAAACTAAGGAGGGGGGGAAGGTTTCAGTTTAAGAATTTTGTTTATGTCTGTATGGAAAAATAGGTTGCAGTTTCTGAAACCAGAATGACTGAGAGCTTTAAGGGGGGGGGGGGAAGACAGAAGTCATACCTTATTGCTTCTGACTATCTATGACATTTTTAAAAAGATGGAAACAGAAACTGAATTTTATGGAATTTCTCAAGTTTTTTGCAGAAATTGCATTTGGTTGTAAAATAGGCACGCCTTGAGTGGCTCATTTCAAAATCCTTTACTTGCTCAAGGAAATGAAACACACTGTAGCCCACAGTCTCACCTTCGATCTTCCCACTAGTTTGGCCAGGACAGCTAACTTTAGCACAGTTCAGCTTACAGTCTCCTTTTACGGTAGGGCTGCCATATTGTGAAATTCCTGGAGATTTGTGGGTGGTGCCTAGGGAGGGCAGAGTTTGGGGGGAGTGAGCTCAGTGGGGATGTGATGCCATCAAGTCCACCCTCCAAGGCAGCCATTGTTTCCAGGGGAAGAGATCTCTGTGGTCTCAAGGTCAATTGTAATTGCAGGGGATCTCCAGGCTCCACCTGGAGGCTGGCAACTCTACTTTAGCCTCCAACATTTCACAGGTCGGAGCAATGAAATGTTTGTAAAACCGCTATGCGATATGAAATACCTCCACTGTATCGCTGAAAGCAATGTAAAAGGCCTGGCTGTAATGTGTTTCCCATTGATTTTAAATCTATGATAATATCTGTGGTGCTGTTTAAAACTACAGTACACGAACACAGCAGTCTGACAATATGCTTCCAGAGTTCAAAGTACACCTCAGCAGCTGCAGTGTCAGTCAGTCTGGCTGTGCACTGCATAGCACCTTAGTGTTCAGTTGTATGCATTTATATGTGTATGCACAGACTCAGGATGGTCTTGTCTCTGTGCAGAAACATGTAAATGCATATGCATGAGCACTCGTGTGAGATTAACAGAGCAGGGGTAAGGAGTCTTGCACCCTTCTAAGTGTGCTGAGGTCAGTGGGCTTAGTGGGGTGCATCTGCTTATGATTTCATTTCTAAAGAGCCTGGAGAGGGAGCATAACCTGCAAAATGACAATATGAGCAATGCTTTGTGCAAGAAATCACCAAAAGTAAAAACAAGGGATGATGATGATGATGATGATGATGATGATGATGATGATGATGATGATGATGATGATGATGATGATGATGATGATGATGATGATGATGATGTCGTTGTCCTTGCTTTGAATCAGGGATTCCCAGATCCTACTCCAGCACTCTAACCATGACACCATGTTGGTTCTCCAAACTTTTTCTATTCATGGTTCATTGATGCCAGTTCATGGCATGCAGAATGCAAGTATGGAAAGGATGGGAGAGGAACTGGATGAGGAAAGAGAAAACATGTAGAGAAACCAGAAGAAAAACGAGTGAAAAGTAGGCAAACATATTTTAGACAACTGTGAACACTTCCTTTTGGAACGTCTCCTCTTCAGAGTCACAAAAGTACATTCCCAGTGTTCCGCATTTCACTTTCATTTTAGCGGTAGTTTTAGTGGTAATTGTTCTGGAGTCTTACCAAATTTTCACCAATTGCTTTATGGCAATTTTGTAGCAGTTTACAACTCTTGACTGACAGTTTTACGATTTGGCCAATTTGCTACAATACTCTGTGTTCTCAGAATTGTATTAGTCCCCACATTAAGCTGGAAATGGGAGCATTCTGGATCACAAGAGAGGACACAAATTCTTATACTGGACTGAAGACATTTTTATTGGTTCAAAGCAGCAACTTTAATTATAACTACAAGAAAATAGCAGATCAGTGTAGATGCTGATGTACGATTGCCAGGTTGAAGGTGGAAACCCCTGGGAGGAATCTGGGATCAGGACCTGGTACCTGCTGTTGTGCTGGCATGCTCATGTCACTTGGAGTAAAAAATGGAAGTTACAACTTTATATGTTCTAGCATTCATTTAAAAACCCTCTGATTTTACCATAGGAGGGGTTTTTTTAGAGCATCTGCCACATCACTTCTGGTTTTTTGCCAGGAGTAACATAAGTGCACTGGCATGATACTGGCATATGTTCCTCCCACTCCATGTCCTCCCACCAGTGCCACAGGTGCTGGTGAGCAATGAGTCAGGTAACCTAGTATCCCTGTGCTGAATGACTAAAGGATCATGCTGTTCCCCCACCCCGTGAAGGAATCAGCTGCATTCTGTACTAGCTGAAGAGGCATCAGATGTTGACAGTTACTTTGCCCCCCAGAAAGCTAGGTTCTAAGCTTCTACAAGGCTGGCAGGAAGAAGGAAACAAAGAGCAGCTCAGCAGGTGACAAGAAGGAATCACACATATCCCTAACCAACTGGCTTTATGCCTTTCCTGCCCTCTGTAGGAGCTAATGTCTTTTGTAAAGTTGACATCAAACAGCCAGCAAAGATAAAACAAATTACAATAGCCCATTCCTGTTGGTAGAAAGGCCTAAAGTATTCTGGCAAGAAGACTGAGAAAATTGACTGCTCTTTGTGTGCTATAAAGTGCCCTTGATCCCGCTGAATTCTGGGTCAGTGGAGTAAGTCACATTAGAAAGTTTGCCTAGGATAGGAATGTGTTTATTAATACAGATGCCAGCCCTTGGCTGGTAATCCCTAGGAGCATTGGAGGGAGGTAGACGTTTCTTAGAAGTCACTGTTTTTTGAAATCCCTAGAGTGTCATGGTACTACATCCTGTTTCCTGATGCTCCAAGAATTTCAAAAATCTTTATGGTGAAACCATTTGAAATTCCTAGAGACTTCCAACCTCCCTCCATTTTCCTCCTGCTGCTGAGTGAGGCACAGGGATAGAAAGCATCACAAGGAGCTACGCTGCCTTTACCAAGTTATGGGTGACTTCAACTTCCCTGATGCGTGCTGGGAGACGAACTCTGCAAAGTGTCCACAGTCATGCACGTTCCTGACCAGTCTGGCCAAGAACTTTCTTCATCAAATGGTGGAGGAAGCTAAAAGGGCTCAGCCATACTCAGCTTAATATTGACAAACAGGCAAGAGATGGTAGATGGAATGAAGGTGGTGGGGACCTTAGGGGGAAGTGACCATGTCCTGCTAGAATTCCTTTTGCTTTGGGGGACCAAGGAAGTTTGTAACCACACGTGTATGTTAGATTTCAGTAGAGCAGACTTTAATAAACTCAGAGGCATGATGAGGATCATTCCATAGGCAAGACTGCTGGAAAGGAAGAGAGCAAGCTCAAGCCATCACTATTCCAACAAGAAGAAAACATGGTAGGAAATCGAAGAAGCCAGTGTGGATGAACAGAGAACTTCATGATGTGCTAAGGGGAAAAAAAGGAAATGTTCAAGAAATAGAGGTAAGGGCATACCTCTAAAGAACAGTATCTGCGGGTTGCTAGGCACTGTAGGTCAGCCATCAGAGAGGCCAAAGCTCACAGTGAGCTAAAGCTGGCCAGGGAGGCTCTCTACAAAAAGAAACTCTTCTTCAGATATGTGAGGAGCAAACACAAGATAAAAGAGGTAATGGGCCCACTGTTGGGTGAAAATAGAGAAACTTGGATAGAGGACAGAGAGAAAACAGAAAGGCTTAATGATTATTTTGCCACAGTTTTTTCCCTGAAGAAGAGAACAGGCTCATCTAGAGATGGAAGTTGGCAAGGCATGGCATCTGGGCTGCTGGTTGACATGGATAGAGAGGTAGTTGGGGAGAACCTGGCTGCACTGAATGAGTACAGATCCCTTGGGCCAGATGGTATGCACCCAAGAGTTTTCAAAGAACCTTCTAGAGAGCTTGCAGAGCCTTTCTCCGTCATCTTCAAGACCTCTTGGAAGACAGGAGACATGCCACAAGATGTTATCCCAATTTTCAAAAAAGGGAAGAGGGATGACCCAGGAAACTACAGGCCAGTCAGTCTGACCCCTGTCCCAAGGAAGATACTGGAGCAGATTTTAAAGGGATCAATCTGTGAGCATCTAAAGGACAACTTGGTGATTCGGGGAAGTCAGCATGGATTTGTCCCCAACAGATCCTGCCAGACCAAGCTCATTTCCCTCTTTGATCAAGTAATGAGTTTACTGGATTGAGGGAATGATGTTGATGTTGTTTACCTGGATTTCAGTAAAGCTTTTGACAGGGTTCCCCATGATGTTCTGATGGGTAAACTAAAGGACTGTGGACTGGACTGTAGGATAGTTAGGCACATAAGGAACTGGTTGAAGAACCGCACTCAAAGAGTAGGTTCTGGGCCCGGTACTTTTAAATATTTTTATAAATTATCTGGATGAGGGTGTGGAGGGGCTACTCATTAAATTTGTGGATGACACCAAATTGGGAGGAAAAGCAAACACACCAGAAGATATAGAATTCAATGAGATCTGAACACACTGGAAAAGTGGGTGGATGTGAACAAGATGCAATTTAACAAGGATACGTCCTGAGTTCTACATCTGGGTAACAAAACTAAGGAACAGGCATACTGGATGGGGGATACACTTCTGAGTAGCAGTGTGTGTGAACAAGATCTTGGGGTATGTGTGGACCGTAAGTTAAATATGAGCAGCCAGTGTGATGCAGCAACAAAAAAGGCTAATGCAATATTGGGGTGTATCAACAGAGGCATAATATCCAAATCACAAGAGGTCATAGTCCAGGTGAACACTGCATTTGTCAGGCTGACCTGGAGTATGGTGTGCAGTTCTGGAGGCCTCACTTCAAAAAGGTACAGAAGAGAGCAATGAGGATGATCGGGGGCCTGGAGACCAAGCCCTATGAGGAAAGGCTGAGGGACTTGGGAATGTTTAGTCTGGAGAACAGGAGACTGAGGGGGGAAATGATTGTTCTCTTTAAGTAAGTGAAGGGCTGTAACTTAGAGGAGGCAGGGAGTTGTTCCTTTTGGCAGCAGAGGATAAGATTCACAATAATGGGTTTAAATTAAGGGCAGGAAGATACCAGCTGGATATTAGGTAAACTTTTTTACAGTAAGAGTTGTTCAAGAGTGGAATCAGCTACCTAGAGAGGTGCTGAGCTCCCCCTCACTAGCAGTCTTCAAGCACTTGTTAGGGATGCTCTAGACTGATCCTGCATTGACCAGGGAACTGGACTAGATGGCCCGTATGACCCCTTCCAACTCTGTGATTCTATGATTCTAAGTAACTGGATATCCTGTATATTAACAAATAAACAAGAGGAAAGATCCAGTTTGTTATTGTCATTATAATGAAAACAAACAGGAAAACAAACAACATTTGTTCTATCATTGTTATTCTGAATGTCAAGGAGATCAGAGATGGGAGAGGGCAGAAAGTCAAGATATAAGAGCTAGATTCAAGCAATGCTCTCCAAGCTGTGGAGTCCTGTGAGCAAAAATTCTACTTTCTGAGCTACTGGCCTTAAAGCTGTGAGCAGGTGATTTGGCTACTGCATAAATTAGTTTGCTCTGGAGCCATCCTTCCTGAGCTAAGACAAAAATGTGTGAGCCAAAGGCTAAAAACCTGTGAGCTAGCTCACACTAACTCAGCTTAGAGGGAACACTGGATTCAAGTCCAGTAGCACATTATAGACCAATAAAATTTCAAGCTTTCAAGAGTCAAACTCCCTACATCAGATATAAATTGGAATGGAGATTTTTGAGTTCTTATATCCCAGTCAGAAAGCTGGAAAGGAATTGCAGAAAAGGAACTCAGGATGCAAAGGTACAATGGATATTGTAATCAGCTTGATTAGAGCAGACAGAAAATGTTTGAGGACAGAAAATTAGCATCTTTAGTGAGATAAAAATCCTAAATCCTTATTTAGCACTGGAGGGGCCATTGTTATGAACCTGTGAATGACCTCAAGTTCAATACTCTAGCATTGTAATCTCCCCTTGAAGCTTACAGGTGCCCCCAGGAAAGTGCTTTCTGGGGAAATGACAGCTGACAAGTGGTTGATTTGACAGGTGCAGGTTCAGGAGATTCAGAAGAGTATAGAACAGATCCGCTGCAAGCTAGAGACACCAAACTATAGAACAGATCCTGTGCAAGTTAGAGATACCAAACTTGCAGGGCATCACTGGCTGATTCTCCTCTACCTGCCTTCCAAGTTTGGTGACAATTGGATTGATGAGTTTAAGCTACAGCCCCCCAAGGAAGGTGCCCCCAGGAAAGTGCTTTCTGGGGAAATGACAGCCGACAGGTGGTAATTTTACAGGTGCATGTTTAGGAGGTTCAGGATTGTATTGAATGGATCCTGTAAAAGTTAGAGACACCAAACATGCAGGGGATCTCTGTCTGACTCTCCTCTACCTGCCCTCCACGTTTGGTGAGGAATGGATTTATGGGGTCCAAGTTTCAGCCCCCCAAAGATGGTGCCCCATCCTCCATTGTTTCCAATGGAGGGGGGGACAACCAAAGCAAGGGCCAAAGAAGCCCAGCAGAACAGAATCAAAATCCCAGGGAATCTCTGCAGTAGAAAGGGGGCATTTTTGCAAGCCCAGCAGAACCTAGTGCCATTGCAGCAATTCCAGCTCAACAAGACTGATGTCTAGCCCAGAATCACACTCTGAGAAGGGGGGGGGGGTTGCAAGGCCAGCACAACCAGTGCTATTTACTAGTACCCAGCAGACCCAGTGTCAATGTGGCAATGCCAGCTCTATCACAAATCCAAGCAAAGGGGGCATTTTACAGGCCCAGCAGAACCAGCACTATGTACAGAGTGCCCAGCAGTACCAGTGCAATCACAGAGTTCCCAGCTCAACCCAGAGTGACTGGCATTGCAAGCTTAACAGAATTCTTATTAAAGCACAGCGTCACAAATCCAAGCAAGGGGGGTGGGATTTGGGGAGTTCTGTGCAAGAAAGGAACCCCCGCAAAGGGGGGGAGGCACTCTTGAAACTGACATGACTGGTTTGAACCTGACAATCAAAGGGGGGAAAGGCACTTTTTAAACTGACATGACTGGTTTGAAACTGACAATAGTGTTTCCAAGATGAAAGGCAGTGGCACAGCAATATATGTAAACAAGAAAAAAATGTGCCGAAATTTAAGCATCATTGATTTTTGGTGTTTAAAAATAGTGTTTCCAAGGCTGGAGAATTCTGCCCCCCTGTTGATTTTAAGTTTGGTAAACTTTTTTTTGAGCAGACACAGTCCATCTAGAAATGTATCCATTCACAAACCGGCACAAATCTCCATGAACAGTGTGAAGGTTTGTGGAAAGTACGTGCTGGTTGACCACTCACGAACTTCACTTTGTGAACCATGAACCAGTTAAAATTTGTCACAAACTTCAGTTCATGAGCTGGTTTGTGCCCATCCCTAGGCATGGCTGGTGTTGTCAGGTCCTGTGACAGTGCTGTCAAGTGACTGTGGGGACAGAGTTGGCATTTTGGTCAAGCTACTTACTTTGTGCATTGTGCCATTGCTTCCTGAGTTCCTTCTTTGCAACACCCCTCCTACCTTCTGAGTGGGATATAAGGATTCAGAAATCTCCCTTCCAGCTTGCATATGACAAGGGGAACTTTGACTCTCAAAAGCATATCACCAAAAAGTTCTTGTTGGTCTCTATTTGTTTATTAAACTTCTACCCCGCCCTACCCCACAAGTAGACTAAGGGCAGACATATAAAATAACAATAAAACCGTAATATAAAAACAAAAACAAGATGTTACTGAACTTGAATCTAACTGTTCTACTGCAGAACAACATGGCTACTGAAAGAAATTTTGCAATCAGCAGAATGAAACCCCTTGCAGCAGAAGAAAATTGGACTGTTGGATCTTTCTTTCCACAGTACTTCCACCAACGATCCGTGACTTTCAGAGGGTTCCTTGATTCTATGTAAGTAGTATCCTCCAGCCTGCATCTCTTTTGTTATCTGTCTTTTCTCCACCCTTCCTCCCAGGAGCTCAGGGCTGAGAACATGATTCCTCTCCCCCCTTCATCCCCCCTCCACAATGCCATGAAGTAGGTTTGCCTGAGAGAGAATGCTGGACTTACAGTAAGCTTCAAGCTGAATGCACTTATGAATCTGGGTCATCCCACTCTGACACTCTGACCATGGCACCAAACCGGGCTACTCTTTCTGCCTGTTTTCATGGTCTGTTGCTTTACAGTTAGCATCCCTGCTGTGTAGCTTGTGCCTGTTTTGTGTGTGACAGCGTGATTTTCTCTTTTTTGCAAGTTCCAAAAGAAAAGGCATGTCATGTTAGAGAGTGTTGCCAATGCTATTGATTTGTTTACATTATTTTTATGCCACCTCGTATCACTAATACCAGGGCTGACTTATCCATTAGACATGGTAGGCAGAGTGCCTAAAGCCCATGATACGTTTAGGGGCCCACAAGAATGTTTTAATTCCTTTTAAAATCAAAAGAGGGAAATGAACTTCAGGTCCAATAATTTTGTTTTTTAATTATTTTTTACTCACATCAAAAAAAAATTTTTTTAGGGCCCATGAAAATCTATTAAATTTTGCCTAAAACAGAAAAAAGTTGATATATTTAAAGTTATATCAAAAATAGTTTTAATGTTGATATTTTTATGGGGGGAGGTAGGGAGGTCAGCCTCCAGGTGTGACATGGGGACCCTTCACAATTACAACTCATCTCCAGATGACAGAGAGGAAATGGATGCTTTGGAGAGTGGACTCTATGGCACTGTACCCCAGTGAGGTCCCTGCCCTCCCCAGGCTCCATCCCCAAATCTCTGAGAGTTTCCCAACCTGGCTCTGGCAACCTTCCCCTCTCATCCCCTGCTGGTGGCCAGGGGGAACCTGGCAACCCTATTTTGGGAGGGGCCCACAAAGGCAAAAGCGCCTAGGACCCACAAAAGTCATAATGTGCCCCTGACTAATACTATTATTATAATAACTCACACCTAGGACCAAGGCAGGGTTTCTTATAGAGCAGGGAAACGTTCTTCTATCTGCCAGAAAACTGAATGGTCAGAATTCTAGGGCTAAGAGGTACAGCCCTGAATATGTGACCCCGTATTGAGTAGAAATCCTGACTAATACTATTATTACAAGAACTCACACCTAGGACCAAGGCAGGGTTTCTTATAGAGCAGGGAACCTTTCTTCTATCTGCTAGAGAGGTACAGCTCTGAATATGTGACCCCGTATTGAGTAGAAAACACAATGTTACAGTAAGAAATATATTTCTACTAGAACCAGTGAGAAAAACAAAACATGGATAAATGCAATAATAAATGAGATGACAATAAATAAAATGATTTTTTAAATTAAACATCCATTTCTAAAGGAGAATGTGCAACCCTGGTATTGGAATCCCTTCTGTAATCCCATGCCCATCTTTAGAGGAACAAAATGGAGCCAACTACATACAGTTGTAGGAGTTTCTGTGTTCTCCCAAGGTGTGCAGAAAAAATAGCTCCTAATATTAAAAAAATACTGAAAATGCAACCTAACAAGTACTTGGCATGCTCGCTCTCCTTCAGGATCCATGGAATGTGAGATGAGTTGAATACCTCACCCACCACCCCAAGAGAAACTCCGAGGGGAAGGAGCAGATTGCTCTGCTCAGGGCCCTAACAGCTCCAAGTAGCTCTGAGGTGATTAGCCTCACAGCATGCATTGCCTGACCTTCTTTCCCAATCATGTTCTAAGCTTTTAGGATATCTGTCACCAATAGAGCTAAAACAAGTCTGTGAAGGGGGATTTAGTAGGAGAGGGAGAACAACAGTAAACCGTCTCTCCCAGGAAATATTTCAGCTATAAATGAGAAGAGCTCCAAATACCATCAGGTATTCCTGCCAACCTAGCAGTTCGAAAGCAAGAAATTGCAAGTAGATAAACAGGTACCACTTCGGTGGGAAGGTAACAGCATTCTGTGTGCCTTGGTGTTTAGTCATGCCGGCCACATGACCACGGAAACGTCTTCGGACAGCGCTGGCTCTTCGGCTTTGAAACGGAGATGAGCACCGCAACCCTAGAGTCGGATTCGACTGGCTTTTGAGCAAGGGAACCTTTACGTTTACCTTTATTCTGAAATAGGCATTGAAAATAGTGTTGGTATGTAAGCACCATGAGACAGGCCAACCCAACCAAAATTCTGTGTTCAACCCAACCAAAATTCCCTACCCCAACCCACATAAGATAGGTATCAGGTTGGAAAAACAGACATACTCTTCCAGCCCAGCACCAGTCAGGTCTGGAGCTAAAGAAGCCGCTTCCTGCTTACCTGTCCCCAAACCGCAACAGCCAGTGCTAGAGGGAAACTGCAGCCCTGTTGTGCTAGACTGCTGTGCTTCAGAACTAGGTGAACAGGAAAGTATGAGTCTAGCACTAGATCTTAGCTTCCAAGGTCTGATGGGATCGGGCAATCCTGGTAAGAAACCTCCTTATTTATGTACACCCGAAATTAGAGCTATGCTGTTTATAGCTGTGCTTGTTGCAGAGATGAGGGTAGAGTGAGGCAGATTCATGCAAACACGTTTTACTGGGCAAGATTTACAGCATCTCTTTCAGCAGACCTATTGCTCCTTGCATTGCTTCACAGTTTAAAATGCCATTGTAGATTCAAAGCCCTCAGCATGGCTAAACCAAAAGATGTCTCAAGGGTCACCTTTATTTTGTGCAGTTTTTATGTGGTTTGCTGGCAGTCTCCGTCTTCAGGCAACAATAAATCTCCACGGCTTTTTTTATCAATAATCAAAAATGGCCCAACCACAGAACTACAGAGCTGGAAGATTCATCCCTCCTACATTTAGACAGGAATCTATGACCCATATGGATGCTTACTTCGCAAGTGGACCCATTAGCTCCTCTTGAGAATATTTTTATAGTAGGGTATGAATTAATGTGGGTGACCGTGTCACAATCTACCACAATGCAAGTGGCACTTCAAATAACTGCTGTCAGCCCTGTGACAAGTTTCCCCTTACAACAAATCAGTCTTTCAGATGAAACAGCATTAAACCCATTATCTAAAAATGGGGACTGTTTAAATAAATGTTAAATAATTTGCATTCATGAACCCATTTATTCTGATTGCTTGTATTAAGCTCAGCTTAGCTGCACATGCACAAATCTATGAACAATTATATAGCAAAAAATGTTATATTGCTGTCTGTCAGGCTTCTGAATCGTATATTCCAGAAATTGTGGATTCAATAAGATGAGTACTTGAATGTGAGCTTTTTTTATGAGCTCCCTTATTATTTGAATAATTAAATACACGAAGATTTAGCACAAAATAATAGTAAAACAAATACAACAATAAAAACTGTCATTAAAGTCAAGTTTGTATCTATAAAATCTGATGATTTCTGCAATACTGAATGCAGAACAAGGTATTATGGCAATAAAAAACTTTAATGGAGCATGGGAGAGTGGCAATATAATTTACAGCTGCCTTGGCATCACCGGTTTCACAAACTACAGCTCTTCTGCAAAGCTCTTCTGTTTTCCATGGATTTCTCTAGGTTTAACAGAAGAACAAAATTTCCAATATATAGAATTGGAGGTAAAGTTCAGACCTAAAACCATTCCAATCTAGTGCACTGACACAGGATCCTCTATATACTTATAGCCAAACACTCATGGAACCAGTTAACACAACACCTAGCGTACTCATGAAAATATTTTTTTCTGGTACAGGATCAGTGGTGCTCATGATGATGCAGTCAAATGGATGCTCTTAGCAGTGATGAAATCCATGTACTAACAATCCTCACCTCACCTTTCTCCTCAACTGGAATCCAAGGTGGCCTACATCATACTCCTCTCCTCCATTTTATCTTCACAACAACGGCTGAGAATGTGTGACTGGCCTAAGGTCTTCCAGCAAGCTTCCATGGCAGAGTGGGGTTTTGAACCTGGGTCTCCCAGATCCTTTTCTGAAACTCAGAAGGGCCATGGCTCAGTGGTAGATCCTCTGCTTGGCATGCAGAAGGTTCCAGGTTCAGTCCTTGGCATCTGCAATATATCAGGTGGTATGTAATGTGAAAGATCTCTGCCTCAGACTCTGGAGAGCCACTGCCAGTCTGAGGTCCTGGTTACACGGAAGGTTTTGGCCCGGGAGAGGGACGGATCGGGGGCACAGCAAACGGGCGCGATCTCATTGCAACATCTGGGAAGCGGCGCGCACCCGTCCCCGATCCGTCCCTAAAGCCAGAAAACCCGCTGCAAAAAAGAACCACCTACAGAGGAGGACTTACCTGGAACGCCGCATCAAGCGCGGCCATGGGATCGCTGGCGCACCCGTCATCTGGGGCAATCCAAGCTCCCGGCCAAACTGTGCATGCACACACATGCGCAGTTTGGCTGCCATGCACTTCCTTCAGTGGCTTCCCCCCTGCATCTGATCGTGCCGGGGAGGAACTACGCGGTGGCTCAGGGGATCTATGTGATCCTGCCGCTGCGTGTCTCTTTTGGTGCAGCTTTCAAAAGCTGCACTTTGCCCGTGCCCCCCCCCCCCCGTGTGGCAGGGGCCTGAGTAGACAATACTGACTTTGATGGACTAAGGGTCCATTTCATTATAAGGCAGCTTCATGTGTTCATGTAGAGAGCTGCTGCCAGTCTGAGTAGGCAGTACTGACCTAGATGGACCAAGGGTCTAATCCAATATAAGGCAGCTTCATGTGCTCATGTGTGTTCAAAATTTCACTCCAACAACTACACCATACTGGCTCTCAGTATTTACAGTAAGAGTTTCCACATCATTGCTTTTACTGGATGACTTTTGTCCTTTTGAGACTGGTTGAGTCTTTAATGCATGTGTTAGCTAGTATACAACACAATTGGAGAGGGGTATTTTGAGGACATTTGCCCAAAACATGATTTTCAGCTAGTCCCAGGTGCCAAAATTCAAATGAATACATGCAAGGAATTCTGGTGAGACTTGTTTGATAGCCTCCACTGGATGCTAGCCTATGGCCGCTTATGAATCTACCACTTGGTACACAGAATTATCTGTTTCTCGAGATAATATCAATCATAGCAGCATAGCAATTTGTGCGGTTACACTCTACAAGGGGCATTGTCATTTCACATTAAAATGTCTGCCTATCAAGAATTATTAGATTAATAGTTTCAGATAATAAATACTAAATATATTTATCATTTTCAATCAGCTCAATGCATTTTTTTAAAAAAAGTAAAAGTGTACGTTAATATAACTTTTTAAAAAGCTTTTGAAAGGTGCAAAAAGACAGGGAATTATATTTGCAAACAGATCTCACTTTTACGTCCCCAAATACCTCTCTGCTGTCATTTTCCCAGTGAGTTTTAACATAGCAACCACAACAATAATGTTCTTGTAGACCTCAGTGTAAGAAGATTGGATACAGTGTTGTTTGATGGATTGACAGTACACTCAGAAAGTTGGCCTTGATGCAGTAGGAAAAGATTGCTTGAAGATTTAACATCTACCTTTTCTTTTCGTCACTCTTCCTTCCCTTCCCTCATTCAGCAAAGCATTACTTGATGGAAACTTATGTTTCTGTCTTACCTTTTAGACTTGGCAGATTAGTTAAACAATTAAGATAACAAAAAATATATAAACAATCTTTAAAAGAAATGTGAACTCTGATGGTAAGCCAGAATTCTGCACAGTACTAATGAGATGTTCTTAGAATACTGCAGAAATTATGATTCCTCTCGCTGTGTATTTGCTTATCTGTGTTTTCTGACTTTATCCTTCTGAATTTCTCTCTTCCTCTCTCCCTCTCTCTCATCCAAAGAGATCTCATCAAATCGATTCTTCATTGATTGGGGGGGGGCATCTTTCTTTTTTACAGGTGATCCTCTTGCTCTGTCATAATGCATTCAGGTGACATGTAATATAAAATGGGATTGAGTTGAGAGTCAACCTGTGGAGTTACATCGCTTTACAAGCCAGAGGTCTCCATTTAGGGTCATACTCTAAACTGTAGTGCCATCAGGACATTTCCTCCATCATTCTTGTGCACCTGAATAATATGGAACAATCTGACAAAGGAATACAAGGAAGATGAAATAGATCATCACCATTGACTTCCTTGGTTCCATTATTAAATGAAGCTGTACATTACATTGAGTACCATATAGAATTGCTCCTCACGGTATCTGAGAACACAGTCACCAGCTGAACTTACCTTGCTCAGTTCCTGTGATCAGATGGAAGACAACCTCCTGAATGAATTGCCTCCTGGTTGTTGCTAAACTTCCTGTCAATCAGCTTTGAGCCATTCTTGGAAAAGGTTTCCGAAACCAGATGTGTCACCATTTTGAATCCTAGTGTTAACCAGCATGAGGCACAGAGTTTGGCATGCAGTGATAGAATAAAATTAATGTTGCTCCAAGGTTCAAACAGTGGTATGCCTCAGCAGCTCAGTAGACAGTGTAGCCTGCACTCAGAGATGGGGTGCAGATACATTAATTAAATAATTAAATTAATAAATAAACATCCAAACAGTTTGTTGATTGACCTCCTTATCATGATCAACATTGCTGTGTAGCCCTGAACTGGATAGCCCAGGGAAGCCCAATCTCATTAGATCTCAGAAGCTAAGCAGGGCCAACCCTGGCAATTAATTGGAAGGGAGACCTCCAAGGAATACCAGGGCTTGGGATGCAGAGGCAGGTTATCAAGCCACCTCTCTGAAAAATGTCCAAGCCCCCAGTAGAGGACACCAGAAGTTGCCATGACTTCCAGGTATACAAGCATGCACATACACAAACACACACAAAATAACCCCCACCCTGCTGTGTAAAACTCACCTGTTTCAAAGGATATTGGCTAACCAGTTCTTTTAAAAGGTTCTCACTGAAATGAAAAACCTCTGTGTACACTTAACAGGTGGCTACTGCAGCTGGTGGCTCAAATGACAGTGTTTCCCCCTTGCAAAATTACCTGCAAATGGAAATGAGGTATCAGAGTGAACAGCATATCCTTCTTCCTAACATGCTAATGTCCTATGTAGATGGAATATTTTTGTGTAAAGGAGCATTTAGTCTTCCATCTTCTTACACAGGTTTGCAACCTCAGTGACAATTAGGCTTTTGT
The DNA here is from genome assembly GCF_001447785.1 of Gekko japonicus. Taxonomy (NCBI): domain Eukaryota; kingdom Metazoa; phylum Chordata; class Lepidosauria; order Squamata; family Gekkonidae; genus Gekko; species Gekko japonicus. Next base: position 339,524 of record NW_015167558.1, read on the forward strand.
ACTAGTGTTGCTGTGAATGCTAAGGCTGGCTGTTTTGTTAAGCTTATCTATTAATATTTTATTGGGCCTTATTGCTTTGTAGTTTTATTGTCTTAGCTGTTGTAGGAAGCTGCCTTGTGCTTTAGAGAGGCAATGAGTAAATGTTTTAATGCCTTTATAGTATAATGCCTTTACAGAACACCTGGAGGAGAAAGAGAGGAATATGCAATGTAGCTTTGTACTGAGAGTGATATGATCAATATGGACATATTCCCAGGTCATCAGTTGGCTGCGGGTGCAGAACAACAGTAGCTACTTTCACTGCCTAATGAATGATCAGTACTCTTCATTCTTCAGTGCCATCCACCTTACACACCCCTGGTCCTGTACTTGCAAAGCGTAGCACTAGCCTAAAGTTGAGGACTGTTGATGGCATAGTCAAAGACACAAATCTCTCTCTTTTTGGGCCCTGTTGGGATATTAATCCAATTAGAATATTTACCTTTGAAGTATCATGAAATGGATTTCAGAAGTTTTTTTCTTGAAAATGTATCTGTTTTGTTAGTTATTTTTTTGGCATGATAGACCACAAGTTGGCTAAAGCCCTGTAGCACCTACAAGGCTTTAAATACTCGTCTGTTGGCACAGACAAATGAAAAAGGAGTGGCTAGAATGCATATTGTGCAAATGTAGCTAATGAGAATACAATCATCTATATATAGAAAAGAAAGTCCCCGCACCGTAAAATCAACACCCAGGCCAAACTGCTGGACCTAGAGACACCAAATTCGGGGAAAGCGCTCCTACCGTGGCCTAGGTGCTTGCTAAGAAGGGATTTTTAAAAATTTGACCCATAAGTGGGTCAAAAGGGGGGAAATGTGCCCCCCATTGATTCTTATGTGGCTGCCAGGCAGCTGCCTCTCTGTATCCCCTACTCTCTGGTTGGTCAGCTGCAGAGCTCAGTGTTCTGAGGTAAAAAAACAACCAAAAGTTACAGGGGATTGCAGACAGCTAATGACAGTTGAGGAAATCAGGAGTGGCCAACAACTACCTGTGCTGGCTCAGCCTCTCTGATGGCTTCCATCATACTCCCCCCACCTCCTACACTTAACAGGTGGTTGTCTGTCATGTGTAGCCCCGCCTCCACAGTGGCTTCTAATACTCCTCCTCTTCCCCTCCTACACTGGAAAGGCAGCTGCCTGTCAGGTGTAGGAGAGGAGGTGAGATGGCTTCCAACACACTCCCCCCACCTCCTACACCTAACAGGCAATTGTCATACAGTGGATGGGCAGCTGCCTGTCAGGTGTAGGACAGTGGATGAGCAGCTGCCTGTCAGGTGTAGGAGAGGAGGTGGGATGCTTACAGCTGCTGGGGAGACTTGCTCAGCCTCCCCGATGCCTTTAAATACAACCCCCCCCCAACACCAGACAGGCTGTCAGGTGTAGAAGCAGGGCCAGGGTATGAATGTTTATGGGGAGATAGATGTGTTCTAGCCGGGTCAATATGTGTTCTAGCCGGGAAAAAGAGATTGAGTTTCTAGACACTCTAAATGACTGTGCTATGGAGCAGAGAGGCAACTTAGGAATGTGGCAAAAACATTTGCACACAGTACTTCTGCAGTGCACTGAGCTGCACAGACCAAGTACCAGCATGATCACCCTGAGGTGCTCAGAACAACACAGTCTCCATATGAGCAAAACAATCCAGGAACACAAGTACAGAGGCCATCACTTTTGTGGAAGGTGGCAGGAGTTGGCTTAACATAATACTGCTTCTTAAATGGACACTTCTATGTGGCCTGCTCCAGAGTGAGCTTATAAAGCAGCCTGGTGATCCTAGCACCTCAGGGCAGAACCACCAATGCGGTCTAGAGAGAGGTCCTTCAGTAGAGAGAGAAAAAGTACGTATGTCTCACTCCGGCCCCGGTCACACGGGAGGTTTTGCCCCGCAAGAGGGACGGATCGGGGGCACATCAAACGGGTGCGATCACACCAAAACATCTGTGAATCGGAGCGCACCCGTCCCCGATCCGTCCTTTCCGGGGGGAAACGTGCAGCAAGGGCGGCCATGGGATCACCGGCACGCCCGTCTTCTGCAGCATTCGAGGTTCCTGGCCAAACTGTGCATGCACGCACATGCACAGCCGGCTGCCTCGCTCTTTGTCCTGTGGCTTCCCCCCCGGCATCTGATCGTGCCGGGGAGCAATTGTGCGGCAGCTCGGGGGAATCTGTCTGATCCTGCCGCTGCGAGTCTATTTTGCTGCGGCTCAGAAAAGCCGTGCTTTGGCCATGCTCCCCCCCCCCCGTGTGACCGGGGCCTTCATTTCTTACACTACAATCTTCATTAGAATTCCTACAACAAATGTTACATTTCAGACTTCACATCATCAGTATTATAACTGGATTTATGGAACTTAAATACCATAGCGAAGCATGGGTATCAAGCTAGTAAAATATATTTATTTGAGAGGAATCATACTGACATCCAATTTGAAATCTAGAGGACTATGCCAGGATTACAACAAAATGATTTATGTAGTACTGTTTGAATAATCAAGTCCACGACTTCTGCTAGAATGTCTTTCTTTGTTTTAAAGTTGTTTTGACTTGTTTTTAATGGCTTCAAATAATGGAGAACTTTCTTACACGGGAGTTATAAGTTGTTCTAGTGGCTAATTACTTTCACTATAATTGAGTTCAGAGTAATAAGCTCTTGAGGACTGGAGATAATTTTGTGCAATGTGTACCAAGGAACCTTTGCATTCATAAAGAGACCACTATGCCCTTGCTACTCTAAAAACACAAACACAAAAACATTTTTATTTTTTGGAAAACATCAGAACAGTTACAAGTTTAAAATACCCTTTAAAGAAAATAGATTAATACCTCAACAATAAGAATTGATTGATGGCCACTCAAAAGATAGAATTATATCTCAGGCTTCTTACATAATACATGATAAAAACAGATAAAACTATGAAAAGTGCATAAAATGCATTGTATCTGACAAATGTGCTACGCTTAATTTGGTCTAAAAATGATTTCTAAAATTCAGCTGATAATGGGCTAACTCCAAGGTTAATACAAGGTGATAACCATACCTCAGAAATGAAAGTAATGAGACTCATATTATAGCTCAAGTTCTGTAATATAATTGAAAATATGAACTTGCTTTTGGAAAAAAATAATTTTACCTTTTTAAAAATATCCACAGTCTTTCCTTTTAATCCTTTCCCAGTAAATCCTATCCCATTAAACCTCTCTCCCATCATCACTTGCAAATGGGAACATTTTATAGCTGCATTTAGGGAAATCAAGTGTTTCAGTTCTCACTCTGTTCTTTCATACAGCTTAGCCCTATGAGTCGCAGCAGCTCATAACATTAGGTGCTAAGTTTCCAGCCTCAATGCTAAGACATATTTTCTCCTCTGCTAAACAGCTGGCATATTCCCCGTTGAACTGTAGCTTAAAAAATACCCACCAATATTTCACAGGGGGGAAATGGTGGCAAATGAAGAACTATTGCCTCCCCCTTCAGTACTAGGATTGCCAGGCCCAACCTGTAAACCAACAAGAGACCAGGTGGAGTGGAGTGGACATGGGGGGGGGGAGCAGCAGCTGTCAGGAATGGTCTGATGTCACTTCCAGGAAATGGTGATTCCTAGAGAGGGCTGATGTTATTTCTGGGTTTTCCCTGAAAGAGTCATTAGTTCTCTCTAGTAATCACTAAAACCCTATGGGTTTACCATACAGTTTCCAGTGATTCCTAGAGGATCATGATGTCACTGTCAGGTTTTTCCAGAGGTGATACCATCCTGATGCTGATGGTGGGTTTTTTTAAATCTTTTTTTCCCCTGGCAGCTGCTGGTGTGCCAGTGGTCACATGGCAGCCCTACCCCGTACACACATAGACTGTCTTTTGTATACTGTATTAACTTATTACTCTTCCTCTTCCATTGATTTCAAAGGCTTTGTTCCTTTGATTACAGATATGCTTTAAAACCAGAATTATATTTATCGTATTCTTCAACAGCTGCAGGATATGAAAAAGCAGAGCCAAACATGAGATGATTTCTTGGGGCCCAGGAATTCAGTAATTGATCCATTACCATGATATGGTTCCATGTCTGTCATTTCAGAAGCAAAATAGGCTTTATCTTTGAATCATATTATTTGTATGTGATGGACAATGAGTATATGTGTGGAAGGCATGCTTTGAAGTGAGCCCATAGAAATTGGACTTAGGCCTGTGACACGGCAGGGCATATGCTGTGAGGTGCATACCTTTATATAAATATGCATCTATCCACTCAGAGACTTAACTTCTAGAGATCCTGGGTGGAAGAGCTGAACTCTGAGAGATGCTAGCAATGCACACAAACAAAATTTTAACAAGGCTTCCTCAGAAGGCAAAAACAGGAACAAAACAGCAATGGTTACTTAGTGGGAACAGGGACCTGGAAACAGGGACAATCCCTTCTAAACAGGGACAGTTAGGCCGAATCTACATATGCATTTTAGAATCAGCTTGGTGCCGCTGTTACCCCATGTAGTTTAGAACTGCTGCGCCTCTGCTTTCAAGTTAGCATTTGGGGAGATGTCCATTTTGTCTTTTTTTCAGTTATCTAATCACCAGGGGTCTTTTGGGGCCGGAGCGTGCAGGAGCGCCGCTCTGGGAGTCCAGGAGCTGGCAAAATGGCGATGGCAGAAAGCCCCGCCCCCAGCTCCCTGCGCTGTGGACAGTCGCCAGCTTCCCAGGGCCCGCACAGGAGCACTGCAGCCCCAGGGAGGCCCAAGGAGGCCTGTCGCTGCTTTCCCAGGACCTGTGCCAGAGAGCTGCGGCCCCAGGGAGGCTTGAGGAGGCCTGTTGCTGCCTTCCCAGGGCCCACAACAGAGTGCTGTGGCCCCAGGGAGGCTCGAGGAGGCCTGTTGCTGCCTTCCCAGGGCCCGCACCGAAGCACTGCGGCCCCATGGAGACCCAAGGAGGTCCATTGTGCCCTACTGGGGCCCATGCCGGAGCACTGCAGCCCGGAGGAGGCCATAGGATGCCCATCACCACCTCCCTGGGCCCACGCTGGAGCTCTGCAGCCCCATGGAGGCCCAAGGAGGCCCGTCGCCGCCTCCCTGGGCCAGCGCCAGAGCACTGCAGCCCCGGGGAGACCAGAAGATGCTCCCTGCCACCTCCCCAGGCCAGCGCTGGAGGCCTGTCACCACCTCCCCGGGCCAGCGCTGGGGCACTGTAGCCCGGGGGAGGCTAGAAGAAACCCCCGCCGCCTCCCCGGGACAGCACCAGAGCAGGGTAAGTGAGGGATCCAAGGGGGTGACGGCAAAGGCTTGATTGGGGGAGTGGGGGGTGGGGGAGCCTTCCCCTCCCCCATCTCTTTGCCCTCTTTCTTTCCCTCCTTTCCTTTCCCTTCCTTTTCTTTCCCTCCTTTTTTTCTCTCTTTCCC
>NW_015167558.1:345171-388305 GCF_001447785.1 Gekko japonicus
GCTGCATATGCTAATGAGCTATTATGCTAATAGCCTAGAAGCTCATTAGCATAGTGTATGTTAATGAGCTCCTGCAGATCTTTTTCTACGAAAAGACCCCTGCTAATCACAATCTATTGTTCATCACTAGATGGCCCCTGGGGGTTACTGGAGTGTTCTGGGACTGGAATGAGAGGCCCCACAGTGGAATGGTAGCCCCTGGGGTTAGCAGGAGTATTCTGGGACTAGAATAACCGGCTCCAGAGTGGAATGATAGCCCAGGGGGTAGGAGATGTGTCCTGGGACTGTAATGATAGGCCTGGCATTCCAGTTCCAGGACACTCCTCTTACTCCAAGGGGATGTCATTCCACCATTGGGCCTGTCATTCCACTCCCAGAATGCTCCTGGTACCCCCAGGGGCTGTCATTCCAGTTCCAGAACACTCCTGCTACCCCCAGGGGCTGTCATTCCACTCTGTGGTCTCTCATTCCAGTCCCTGAACACTCCTGCTACCCCCAGGGGCTGTCATTCTTCTCTGGGGCCTGTCATTCCAGTTCCAGAACACTCCTGCTACCCCCAGGGGTTGTCATTCCACTCTGGGGCCTGTCATTCCAGTTCCAGAACACTCCTGCTACCCCCAGGGGCTGTCATTCCACTCTGGGGCCTGTCATTCGAGTTCCAGAACACTCCTGCTACACCCAGGGGCTGTAATTCCACTCTGTGGTCTCTCATTCCAGTCCCTGAACACTCCTCCTACCCCCAGGGGCTGTCATTCCACTCCAGAGCCTGTCATTCCATTCCCAGAACACTTCTGTTACTCCTAGGGTCTGTCATTCTTACCCCTGTGAACTTAAAAATGAGAAACGCCATGACTACAAGGCAGGAATTGCAACTTTTTGATCCAGATGCAAGCTCTTACTCGAAAAAGCTGCTGACTGTGCATTGCCCAGTCATATTCAGTGATTATAATTTTAATAAACAGATACATTTCAAATAATTTTTTTTTGAGGACTGGTACATAGTGATGAGGGGTTAGAGCAGCAAAGAACAGCATTCATTTAAACCAGTGTGGAGTGGCTATGACAATGGAGTCACTCCCAGAGGGCGGGAAACATATGCAGACACTGATTTTTATACTGGTGCACTGCCACCATGAAACTTGATGCAAATGTAGACAGTTTGTTGGGGGATGGGAGCGAAAATGTCAGGAAACCGGCAAGAAACGCACATGTGGATTCAACCTTAGTGTATATGAAATAGTGGGAATTGGTCCTGCTGGGAATGTAATATTCCCTTCACACAGAATACCAGTCTGCTACAGGTTCAGAATATACACTAGAACAAATTTAGAGTCCAGTGGCACCTTTAAGACCAACAAAGGTTTAATCAAGGTATGAGCTTTCGTGTGCAGGGCAGACTTTTTCAAATACATTGGAATGGTAGGTAAGGTTCAAACAGGGACTTAACAGCAAATTAATATGTAACATGATGATATTTAAAATATGCAAAGACAGAGCTAAATAACAAGCTAAGGTTATAAGTTCAACAGTTGTAAAGCAATAAACATGTCAAAATAGCAGATAAATGTCTAAAAGTGTCTTTTCTAATTATGGGAAGCAAACAAAGACTTTCTGTTCTCTCCTCCCAGGCATGAAGAACACTTAACAGCACTTTTTGCGGTGGATGCAGTGTCATGTCAGCAAAACATCCCAATATTCCCAATACTCCTTGCTTTACATTCAGTATTCTAATATACTATTCTGAAAAAGAAATACACTAAAATACAGAGGATTTATAGTCCTTCTTGTTTGTTGCCAGAGGCACTGCCTTTACTTTTGGGTAGCCCCAATAGCAGAGGCACCCCACTTTCTAATCTGAACCAGAGACCCACAAAATTCAGGCCAAAGAAGACACTCCTGGGTCTGAAACACAGAACAAGCCATAACTCTGGAAATAGGGTCTCCATTTTCAGGTGACAACAAGGCAACTCTCAGAGCAAACCTCCAGTCTTCTCCCCCACCTAAGAAGATATGCATATGAAACAATGGCAGTTCCACCAGGTAAAAAAATCTGCATTTCTAAAGGCTATTCAGAGGCCACCTGGTGAATAGTCTTCCTGTCTCCAGTACCTCACCCAGCCCTTTTGTGTGATCTCATGTCTATGTGTAAATTCTTTGTCTCAGTACTTGTGCCTCCTTACTCCATCCCTCAGGATACTGAGATAAACCAATCAAACATTCAAATTATTAACATTCCTTCCTGATACTAATCAGGGACCCATCTCCCATCTTTTGTCTGTATCGGGGAACCTATTCAACTGCCTTGGCAGGACCATCAATGGACATAAAATCCATTCAGGCAGCCCCAGTACAGTCATCCAACTTCTATTGTTAATCCAGAGTCTGCCCCTAAATCTCATTGGTCACATCTAAGCCTTACCCATCCTGATATCACACACCCTTGGGATTCATCATTGGATCAGGTAATCTTTTGTCTCACCTGAGACAAACCCCTCAAGACCTCCTATTAGTCTGCATTGTTTTCCAATGTCTATATCCATCCAGGCACATGGCCTCAGACTGTGTGTCTTCTCCTGATGCCAACTGGCGGTTTACCCCTAAACCTTTGGTTTGGAACATATTCTCATCTCCATGGACCCCTGCACATCTGGACAGGTTGTATCAACCTGTAACTGACCCCTCTATTTGCTACTTTCTTAGTTCTGTATTGTGTGTGTGAATGTTTGATTACTGTTTGAATGTCTGATTATATTTAGTAAAGAAATCATTAATTTAGCTACCCAGTCTCTGTGTCTATTCCTGGGTTCTTGGGAATTCTGACTCCAGTATACACAGGTCATGATTCATTCTATATGCCTATTGCCATTTTATATTCATAATTCCCCAAGCTATTATTAAGAAATAAGGCAATCTGGCTAACATGTTGATAATACCTATGTGAGGACTGAATGAGTTAGCATATGTAATAAGATAAGAAACCAATACCCCTGTTTAGTCCTGGGGAGGTTTTTGTTCCAAGTGTTGCAATAACTTGTAATTCAGCAATTTCCCTTTCCAGTCTGTTCATGAAGTTCCTTTGTAATAAAACAACTACTTTGAGGTCACTAATTGAATGTCCTGGAATGCTGAAGTGTTCTCCTACAGGTTTCTCAATCTTGCAATTCCTGATGTCAGATTTTACCAGAAGATTTACCATGAAAACCACAAGATGTCAGATTTGTGTTCTTTCATCCTCTGGCATAGGGTTTGTCCTGTTTGTCCTATGTTAAGAACTGAAGGGCATTGTTGACATTTAATGGCATATACAATGTTAGAAGATGAGCAAGTGAATAAGTCCCTGATGGTGTCGTGGATGTTGTTAGGTCCAGTGGTTGTGTTGTCTGGGTTTATATGCAGCAAAGTTGGCATCTGGGTGTATTACAAGCTCTAGTCCCAGTGTCCATATTCAAATGAGATGTTGCATTATTGTGGGTGAGAAGTTGTTTGAGACAAGGGGGTTGTCTGTGCGCAAGAAAAGGTTTGCCACCCAGTACTTGTGAAAGAGAACTGTCATTATCCAGTAAAAGTTGTAAGCAATGTCCCCTCTAAGCTGTGGAATCTTGTGAGCAAAAATTCTACTTTGTGAGCTGCTGGCATTAAAGTTGTGTGCCAGCAATTTGGCTACTGTTGAAATTAGTTTGCTCTGGAGCCATCCTTCCCGAGCCAAGGCAAAAATGTGTGAGCCAGGGGCTAAAAAAACTGTGAGCTAGATCACACTAACTCAGCTTAGAGGGAATACTGCTCATGACTACCCTGTGAGGTAGGTTAGGCTGAGAGTGTGTCACTGGCCCAAAGTCACCCAGGTCAGCTTCTGTGGCAGAGTGGAAATTCAAATCTGGCTCTCCCAGATCCTAATCTGCTGTAACCAGTATACTACACTAGCTTTCATAAGGTGGCTACTGTTGAACACAGTAGCAAGAAATTCAGCCTGGAGTCATGCATATCACATGGTAGCAGTAGTTCAGTGGTGCTGCTAGAGCTGGTCCTGAATTAATGCATCCTCCCTTAAAAACCAGAACGGTCCAGCAAAAGGCTCTGTCCTCTCCCCCTGTCTTTTATTGAAAGGTGCCAAGGATTGAAGGATGGCTATACTCTTGCAGTTGCATTAATTTTTTTAAAGCTATAGATACTGTTTTTATCTTTTTGTGTTTTGTTTTGTTTGTTTAGATTTCAGAGTTTTCAGCAAATCTGGGACTTTTTCTAAAGTTTGCAGGAAGATATGTCTTGTTCGTCCATGGTCCCAGTCTCTGGATGTATGCATTCACAGATAGGGCAATGACGAGAATCAGATATATTGATAGGAGCAATACCAAATAGCTCTGCTTGGAAGTAAGTGTCATTTTATTCAATAGGGCTTACTTCCGGGAGAGTTTTCTTAGGATTGCTGATGATATGTAAGATATGTTGTACTTTCAGTTTGTGTTGAGGAACACAGTGGAAAATTCATAGTAAATTTCAGATAGATCCTTTTTTTCTTGCCAGTCTAAAATCTTTCACACTCTTTTCCTTTCCTTTCACACTCCAGTGTTGGTGGACTGATCAAATTTACATTACAGATTTTGTAAGTATTCATTAACTTTTTGATAGACTTCCTACACTGGAAGTGTAAGAACTATCATCAGGTTTTTTTGATGATGGGAATTGCCAGTGACTCCTTTAGTTGTGTTAGAGTGAGAAATTCCACCAATATTTTAAAGCTTCAGAATTTAAAGGGTTCTTTTTGATCTTATTATTCTGTTTGAACTAGTGAATTAGATGTGGGGGAAAGATATCAACTTGTGCTCTTTCATAACTCAAGCATTTTCTGTCACCATTATCTGTACCCTTGCAGTTTCCTTTTCAAGGCTTTGTATTTGTCTTGTTGATTAATGTGAGTGTAGAATAAAAACCTTTCATATTTTTATGTGCATATATTTTATGTAGGATTTCCAATTAAGGCTGCTTCTCTGATTCCCAAAGCACACCCTCAATCCAAGCAATATATGCTTTAGAATCAGGCTGCTAATCAAGAACAAACAGTGTAACAACAAGGAAATGTGCATACATTTTCTCACAATACTCCCATTCAGAAAACCTGATCCTAAAGAATTGATCTTTCTTCACCTGTCTTCATAGAAACTGTAGAGTCAGTGTGTCCTACAAGACAGAAATTTCCATGAAAATATACAGAAATGGGGTGGGTCGCTTGCTAGAAGAAGCACCATTTAAAATAGGTGTGGAATCCTAAAGCAATCAGAGGCCCTGGTCACACGGGAGGATTTGCCCCGCGAAACGGATGGGTTGAGGGCGCATCAAATGGGCACAATCATATGGCAACATCTAGGAAGCATAGCGCACCTGTCACCAACCCATACCATCGGCCCAAAGAAGCAGATTTTAAAAGTACCAGCAAAAGGGTAGTAGCAACCGGAAAACACGGGTTGCAGGCGAGCATCGGATCGCAGAAGTGGAGTTAATCTGGTGCATCCGGCACGTGTATGCGTCCCGTAGCACGTCTGATTACACCATGCTGGTTCTTCCTGGCCTTTGATGCACTTCACCATCGCCATGTGATCGCCAGCTATCGCCGTATGCGCAGCACCTCGGGGAACCATATGATCATGTAATCGCACACCTTTTTGATCCAGCACTAAAATGCCTCCCTTCCACTGCGGATTTTTCCGCTTGTGTGACCGGGGCCAGAGTTGTGACTAAGGGCCTAAACTAGCCAAGCCTCTGGGAGACTGTAAAGGACAACAGCCATTGTACAGGATCCTGATCCAGGCTGCAATAGAAGGGAAAAGGGAAAGAGGAGTTTACCACATGGTTCTGCCAATTAAAACTACTAGAGCCTTATCATTAGCCTTGGAATGGTAAGAAGATGAGCACCCTCCAAGATAGCCAACAACCTGGAGGAAAATGCCTTATCCTATTACTAGAGGTTTAATGAGTGGAAATGGGCAGTAGGAACTTTTCATGGAATGGAGATATACAGCTGCTGCAGCTAAACTTACAGCTAGAGGGATCAGTTTAAAAGTTCACAATCCTCTCTTTTTGCCTGCCACTTTCCCTTACCAGGGCTTATAACAGAGCCAGTTTGTTGTAGTGGTTAAGAGCATGGACTTTAATCTTGGAGAACCGGGTTTGATTCCCCACTCCTCCATATGCAGCTGCTGGAGTGACCTTGGGTCAGTCACAAGTTCTTTCAGAGATGTTTTCTCATGAGAAGTTCTCAAAAAAGCTCTCTCAGCCCCACCTACCTCACAGGCAGTGTTCCCTCTAAGCCGAGTTAGTGTGAGCTAGCTCACAGTTTTTAGCCTCCAGCTCACACATTTTTGTCTGAGCTCAGGAAGGATGGCTCCAGAGCAAACTAATTTATGCAGTAACCAAATCGCTTGCTCATAATGCCCGTAGCTCACAAAGTAGAATTTTTGCTCACAAGACTCCACAGCTTAGAGGGAACATTGCTCACAGGGAGTCTGTTGTGGGGAGGGGAAGGGAAGGAGATTGTAAGCTGCTCTGAGACTCCAGATGAAGGGCAGGGTATAAATCCAATCTCTTCTTCCTCTTCTTCTTTTCTGGTCTGATACTGCGTTTGGGGTGTCAGTTTTAATTGTTGAAACCATGTGAGACTATCAGAGTCAAACCCATTTTCACACATTGTGGCGCTTCCCTGCCATTTACCTTTGAAAACTGCTTGGAAAATCCAGCCATGACTCTCCCAAAATCTCCTCTAGGTAGGCTCTTCTTGTTAGGCTCCTTCATTCAGGTTCTTTAGCTTTAACACTTTGTACAGAATAAAGGGTGTGGTTTTATTTATTTATTTATTTATCAAACTTGTATCCCGCCCTCCCCGCAAGCAGGCTCAGGGCGGCTTCCATAAAAACATAAATACATTAAAATACACAATATTCGACGGAGGGCTAGTAATGGAGAAAGCTATGCTGGAGGAAAAGTACTTATGGCCGTGGCAGTAGCTGGGTGTGTGTGCTGAGGGTGGTGCCCACTTTTGAATTGCAATGCAACCCCACCCCAATCTTCCCTTCACCTACCAATGTAAAGCCACACCATGCTGCCACTGCACCTGCCCTTTCTTTCCTTCCATCAGTTGGCTGGGAGGGGGAGGGAGCCTGGGGCGCATGGTGCTGTCTTCCTTCCTCCCCCTCTCCCGAGAAGTACCCAGGCTTGTGGGGCTTGGCAGAGGATCGGCATCTCACTGCCCACTGCCCTGCAGAAGGCTGGAAAATTCTCACCTTACCTGCCTGGCTCTCCTCCTGTCTCATGGAGGGAGAAGGACAGCCCCCCTCCCTCCAATCTGCCTTCTCTTCAATAAAGTGATCTTTATTGTAAAGGTATCTTTTTTTGTCTGAACTGGGGGGGGGCAGTGATCAAAGTCTCCCACGGGGATGTCTCTCCTGTGGGGTTAGAGAATTCCAAGGTTTTTGTTGTTGTGTGCTGGAAAGTCATTTCCCCGGTTGGAAACACACATGGAGGTCAAAATCTCCCAGAGACCATCTTTTGCAGGTGAGCAGAGACAGGAGATGCGCTTGGCTTTCCTCCCCTAGATGAGGGGAAACAGCAAATTTCCTCTATTTGTCAGCCTGCGGAGAAGGCAGGTGGGTGAGCTCGGGTGGCAAGGAGGCAGTCAACACCGGCCCAAAGCGATGTCCTCCTTCCTTCCACTCACCCCTTACCCCAGCAGCAGGACACAGGAGGAAGCAGGAGCTGTAAGGAAAGGCATAGAGTTTTACGGAGAGGCTTCAAACAGAGAGCGCCCATGAAAGAAGACTGTGCGCATGCACACACAGTAGGTCAGGAAGGTGTGTGCAGAGTTTGTGGGAGCTTACAGTTGAGTTTGTCGTCTCTGAGGGATGAGTAATTTTTCTCTTTGTGCTTTCATTCTTGGCACCCCCTTGCAAAAAATCCTGGCTACGGGGCTTTTTATGACACAGCTGATTGTACAAAATATTTGTCATAAATAGATCCCAATCCCACTTTTGATCCTGTTTTAGTGTGGCAAATGATGCAAATGAAATATGTCCGTACATCCAATATCCATGCATTCAGTTCACACAATGAGGAAAAATTGAATGATTTCCCATTTGTCTACTTTGAGTTTTCCTAGGAATACAATATTGTATGTAATAAAGGAGGGACATATGTCCCAAAACAAGTAGTAAGCATGACCTGAAACCTAGGCTAGTCTCTAAATAAACTGTGTTGCTAATTGTGAAGAAAAGAGTCTCTCCTCGCTCCTGGGAGTTTTATCATCTTTCTTTTCCCTCTCATTGACCAGATAAGGCCAGGTCAATTAAGCTTTTCCAGAAGTCTCCAGGAGTGTCTTTCTGAAGTCTTTCTAGCATTCAGTTCCTCCAGATTTCTGTTCTATGTGAGATAACTCCTGTCTAGCTGGGGGGGGGGGGGTGCTGGACCATCCCATTGTCTCTAGCTAGATGTATTAGCATTTCTAAAATGGTGGCCAAAGTGAGGCTGGAAAGCAATTGAATTGATTTCTCCATTCTTGCCTGTTCTCTGCTAAGAGAGAGAAAAAACTTTTTAAAACTCAAGGTGAAGATTTTGCTCAATTCAAACCTCCAAAGAAAAAGGCATTTGCGTTGATTCCATTAAGGCAGACAGAACTCTTTACCTGAGGTCTGTGGGAGATGGCCATTCTGGGCCCCAAGGATACAAGGCTCACCAGTACCAGGGCCAGAGCCTTTTCTGTGGCGGCTCCTGTTAAGTATGCAACTCAACAACGAAATAACTAACAAAGTGAATCAGCTTTTATTGAGAATGAGAACTTCCAAAGATCATACAGCATCAGACGACACGACAATACACACAACAGAACAACAGTGGAGCATAGCTCCTTTTAAACTCTCCCGGGCTGGTGTAGCCACGCCCTCACATAGTTAAGGTCCAATCGTATTACAGAGATAACAACCAATAAACACAGTTCCCTCCAGCACAGTTCCCATACATTTGATTGGTTACTGAACATGCTTCAGCCAATAGTGTTGTTCCAGATTACAATCTGGCTGAGGTTTCAAGCTCTACATTACAAGTCAGTGGTAAAGACACAACAGCGCCTTACTGGTGGAACGAGCTCGCGGAAAAGTTCAGGGCCCTGTGGGACCTTTTACAGTTCTGCAGGGCCTGCAAGATGGAGCTCTTCCGCCAGGCTTTTAAATGGGAGCTGCCACCACCACTGTTGCCATCAATGATTCCACTGAACTTCTGGAACTTAGGACAGGCCCAGATGCATCGCTAGGCCTGTATTTGCCCGAGGGATGATGACTGGAAGAACAATGTGGACTTAGATCTGTAGAGTGCACCATCTAACCTCTCAGCACTGCGAGCACTTTATTGTTAACTGTTATTCTATTATGTGATATGAATTAGTATGTATTTTATGGAGTTTTAAATTTTATGGTTATGCCAGTTAGGTACATTGCACTGCTCTTGTTAGCCGCCCTGAGTCTGTTCGCAGGATGTGCAGGGTATAAATATAATAAATATATAAATAAATAAATGATGCTGATAGCAGTTCTCTGAACCACCTTAGACCTCCATTGTTCTGGGCATGCTATTTTTAAAAAGAGCCAGGAAGCGGGGGTGGTCATTTGGCGAGTGGCTGCTCCTCAGTTGTGTACAAGGCAACAAGCTGTCTCCATAGCAACCAGTGACTGGATTGCAGGAGACACAGTGGTGAAGTTTCAGAACAGGGTGAGGAAGCTGATAGATCTGGCCATCTCAGTGGGTAATTCCTACAATGGCCAGGTTGTGGCAGCAGTTGGAGAGAGAGAGAGACAGAGAGAGAGAAAGAAGCTGCTCCAGGTGTTGGGGAAGCCAGGTGGGTGGCACTTGTCAGGCAGACATTTTAGGCAGCCACTGGACTATATGCCTTGGAGGACATGGTGGAATAGCGACTGTAGGTCAGAGCAGGACTATTCTGCCACACTGATAAACAGCACTATCCTCCACAGAGTTGCACACTTCTAAGTCCTTTGACTTCAGTGAACACAGAAGGGTATAACTCCACTTAGCGTATTTTTAACTGTAGTTTAGTAAGCAACAATGAGTAGGTAAGGGTTTTCACAGCATGAAGATATGTGTTCTCAGCTACTAATATTCATAGACTGCTCTGTTACTAAAGGTCAGAAGCTGATGAGAAAAGTTTGCAACCCTTTATCATCAGAATTTTATCTCTGTGTCGGGAAGGATGTTAACTAGTGGCTTCCCTCAGGCTACATAGATAAGTTCACATACATGTGTGATATACTGAACTACCAAGATGTTTCAAGACTGACGTTGCCTGCTGTGCTATTTACAAATGAAGCTACTCATGTAATTCAGTATTATCTCCTGATTGGTATTGGGTCTCAGGCACAGAAAAGTCACTCCTACAGCTTGTGCTCCTTTAACTGCAGAAAACAGGCATTGAACATCTCAGGGAGAAAGACAGATACTTACTATAGTAATAAACAAACAAATGAATGAATACTCTGGGATCATCTGCATGCACAAGATAATCTTAGCCTCTCAGCTATGTTCCCTCCACTATTTGTTTCACCATGAAGAAACACTATTCATAAAGGGATGTCATTTGAAAGTTATTATTCTTTTACTAAATGTGGTAGTGGTTAGAAAGAGAAACAAAATGCTCTATAATGATCAAGAAGTACAGATAATTTTCTACCAAGGGTACAAGACAAAGTATGTCACACTAAGTTTACACTAATGTAAAATTTCCAGAAATTTTGAAGTCATGGGAAAGAAAATGAACTTTTAGGGAAAACTGAAATATATACAACTAGGAAAAAGGCCCGTTGTGGAAATAAATACAACAGCCTCTAGAAAGAGGCTCTGGGCGGGTGCCACGGCCTTGGACACTCAGTGTCAATTTGCTGTGGCGACCTCAACAGGGTATAGTGACACAGAGTCCACAATTTTCTCCAGAGGAACTGATCTCTGCTACCTAAAGAACAGTTGTAATTTTGAGTGATCTCCAGCCCTCACCTGGAGATTGGCAATGATGGTTTCTCAGAAGGGAATAGTTGGTTTGGAGGGTGGAGTCTATGGCTTTGTACCTGTCCAAGGTCCCACGCCTCCTGAAACCTCACCCTCTCCAAGCTCCATCCCTCACCTCTCCAGGAATTTCCCACCTGGAGTTGGCAACCCTATCTCCTTCCCAGCCAACCATCAACCTACCTTTATTTCCACCTCACTCTTCAGCTTTCCACCCCTCCCACACCTGCAGCCTCTCCAGTGCTCTGAAGCCCTGACTACTATGTCACATTGGCTGTCATATGGGGGCCACCTCAGTAGCATATAAAGATACAGAGCCCACCATTTTCTCCAGGAGAACTGATCTCTGCCATCTGGAAAGCAGTTGTAATTCTGAGGGATCTCCAGCCCTCACCTGAAGATTGGACACATTTTACCTCAGAACAGAAAACTGTTTAGAATGTTAGAGGGAAAAGCCAATCAAGTCGCATATGCAAACAACCTCTGTGTTCCGAGGCAAAGGCCAATGAGGCTGCATATGCAAATAACCTCTGTGTTCTGACTGGCTATGGGGGGAGAGGAACAGAAAAATGTTTAGAATGTTGGAGGCAGGACTCAGGCAAAGCAGCCAGTGGATAGGGAGACCCTCTGAATGACAGATCAGAGAGCGAACTGATTTTGGAGCATGTGGAATGTTCTAGAGAAGTGCCACCACCATTCGGCATTTATTTATAAGGGAGATGCTTACTTTCCTATCAAACTGAAACTCACTTATTTAACAACATTAAATTCATTATTTATAACTTAGTCAGTATATAATATTGCACTATTTGGCATATTTAAGGAATTTAAAAGTACAAATATCTTTATTTTCTGTATGAAAATGCTGGGATACCCAATACTTGAGAAAGTGTTGCAACCTGGTGCACCCTATTCTACTACTGCACATGGAAATTTAATTTTCGCCATCTGAGAGGTAGGAAAAGGAAATAAAACATGAAGGTAGAAAGCAAATTCTGTATTTAAAAAAGAAAGTAGTATTTGGACAGAAACTCTCTCATAGAGTCACAATAGGCAGGCGACTGTCAGCATCTTAAAATATTAAGCTAAACTTTATAACTGAAAACACTAAACTCTTTAATAATTTATTATTGTCAACCATGTTATAGTATATAAATTATTGCTAAAATTATTTACATTTGAATTTTAAAAAATCCTTGAAATTCTCGTTTTTCCTCAGATTTTTTTTATGCTGTGCATTTGAAATGAGTGAAATACTTTGTAAGATGAGGGTTTTTTTCCATTCTAAAAGTGAAAGTATTTCATAGAAGGCTTTTTTTGGGCAATGCTACTCCAAACTAACCCATTTTCCCTTTAGAAAAACATGAGATACATGTTGAATGTGAAAAACCCCTGCCTTAAGAAGCATTTTATTCATTCTAAAACAAAGATCTCATAGAAGGGTGGGGTTTATTTTAGTATTCCCAAAAATTTCCTAATTTTCACTTGGAAAAATTGAAAAAGAGCCTCAGAAAAAAGGGAGAAAACATCCCTGATTTTTTTCCTTTTTATGTTTTTCCTCTGAGGCCTTCACATCTCTACACTAATGAAGCTTAATGTTCAGTATTACCGGATCCTTTGTTTATGGAATCAGTAGAAATGTATGGGACTTTATTTATTCTATATTGCCTCACATGGGAGAATAGCTGTGGCCAGTGTGTCTTGAAGTACAATTTATTTTGAAAGGAAACATTTTTAACTGCTCAAGGTTCCAACTAGATACATTCAGAAGGCAAGTAAAAAAAAATGACTGACAAAAAATGTATGAACCTCTACATGCAGAAGATACAGTTGTCTGGATGATAATACCTGACAACAGCTCCATTCTTAATCTTAACTCTTAGGCTGGATCAATGGAACAAGGCTTATTGGGCCAGAACAAGGCTTGTTAGTTGTTGGAAAGGAAGGTATAGGATCCAATTCACTGTGACTGTTCTGATCATACTTACGTGTTCTTCTAGGAAACATGTAGATTTATTCTTAAAGCAATTTCAGGAATAATTAAATGAAATAAAGCTATTCTACAAGATTATGCTTCTCCTCTGCTTCCTTTAATATTTTACTGGGGATCACCATGGGTAACATAGAAAATAGGTAATTGAATTTTGTTGCTATTAACATTTTGACAACTTCTGAACTCTTCTCCTACAGCGACGAAATTTTCCTGCCCAACAGCTGTACTCCTTTAAACTGAGATAATAAATGATATAATATAGTCCAAGACCACAGGAAATGGAAAGCAAGAGGCATGGGAGATAAAGGCAGACATCACCACATTGAAATTAGTAAGAAATTAAGCGCATGCTAAACTGTGGCATTCACTTCTCCCACACCTCATGTTGAAGTGACCAGGCTGCCATAACTTCCAACTAGGGATGGACACAAAATAGCTCACGAAAGAAAGTTTGTGATGAACTTTGGCCGGTTTGCGGTTCGTGAAGAGAAATGAAGTTCATGGCAGATCAACCGGCATGAACGTTCCATGAACTTTCAAGCAGTTTGGGGAGGTTTTTGCTGGTTTTGAACAGACACATCTCCAGACAGATTGTCTCTGATCAATCAAAATGTTTACCAAGCTTCAAAGCAATGGAGGTGTGTGTGGAATTTTCCAGCCTTGGAAATGCTCTGGTCAGTTTCAAACTAGTCAAGTCAGTTTTAAGAGTTTTTTGGGTTTTTTTTTTCTATGCTGGTGTTTATGTGTCCCCTTCCCATTTTCTTCCACAGAGCTTGCAAAATCCCCCCCTTATTTGGATTTGTTGTGGCTCTGTGCTTTGAGAGCAGTCCAGAGCTTGCAATACCAGTGGCAATGGGTTTTGTTGGGCATCCTGCAAATTGTAACTGCTGGGATTCTCTGGTTTGATATTAGTCCTCCATTTGCTTACATTGCCAGAGTGACCCTGGGCTCTGTTGGGCACTAGTACATTGCACTGGTTCTGCTGGGATTGCACACACACACACACCCCCGCTTGGAGTGTGATCCTGTGCTTCACATCAGCCCTGTTGAGCTGGCATTGCCACAATGACACTGGGTTCTGCTGGGCACTGGTACAGCCCCTGGGACAAATGGATTGACTGCTTGTGGATCATAGAAGTGTTCTGGGACTAGAATGACAGCTCCCAAATTTATTTATTTATCTCATTTATACCACGCCCTTCTCGCAACGCAGACTCAGGGTGGCTCACAATCAATACATAAATGCAATTAAAACGTCTTAAAATAATCGAAAACAAATTTCATTATAGCTAATACAGTTCCGTTATAGCTAATACAATGAATAGATTAATAAAGTGCTGATGATGGTTATACTATTGTTCGAGATGTCTGGCTCTCACAATATACTTTCAAAGGTTTAGGAGCCATTCTGCTTGAGATCTTCCTGTAGCGCAGGCCAGGTGTCAAATCAGAACCAAGACCAAGGGCCAGGGCTCTATAGTGGTGGTGGCTCCCTAGCTGAAAGCCTGGCAGAAGAGCTCCATCTTGCAGGCCCTGCGGAATTGTAAAAGTTTCCACAGGGCCCTGATCTTCTCCGGGAGCTCATTCCACCACAACAGGGCCACCACCAAAAAGGTGGTCACAACTCTGGCATCTTTAGGGCCTGGGAGAGTCAGTCGGTTTTGAGACCCCGACTGTAGTATTCTCTGGGGCATATATGATGAAAGGTGGTCCCGTAGGTATGTCGGACCCTGGCCATATAGGGCTTTAAAGGTAAGAACCAGCACCTTGAAGTGAATTCAGTATGCTATTGGCCAGTGCAGCTTCCTCAGCACAGGCTGGATGTGCTCCCACCTGGGGAGACCCATCAGAAGCCTGGCTGTGGCATTCTGCACCAGCTGCAGCCTCCAAATCTGTGACGAGGGCAGCCCCATGTAGAGAGCGTTACAGTAGTCTAATCTCGAGGTGACCGTCACATGGATCACTGTTGCTAGGTCGGCACAAAAGGGAAAGAACAATGGATAGAAATCTTGCCTCTGAGGGAGGGAAGTGGATGGGTGCATCATATCTGAAGGTATTGGTAGGTGAGTTGAGTACTGACAGTGTCTGAATTCAGCCCTGACTGAGAAGAGTCTAGTACTGATGAGTCTGAGTCTAGGGCTGAAATCAGACTGAATTTCTCCTCAGCATT
Source organism: Gekko japonicus (assembly GCF_001447785.1). NCBI lineage: Eukaryota > Metazoa > Chordata > Lepidosauria > Squamata > Gekkonidae > Gekko > Gekko japonicus. The sequence goes on from NW_015167558.1 coordinate 360,381, forward strand.
CAGCTCTCAGGTCTTTCTCTGCCCAGCTGATGCTAACCAATCACTCGAGGCTCTCTGTTTCTGTGAAGAATTAGCCCTTTACAGTCCTATGTCTGTTTATACAACACTTCTAAGTGTGACCTTGGGTCAGTCACAAGCTCTGGCACAGCTATCCTTGAAAAAGAGCAGTTTGTGTCAGAGTTCTCTCAGCCCCACCCACCTCACAGGGTGTCTGTTGTGGGGAGGGGAAGGGAAAGGAGTTTGTAAGCCGCTTTGAGACTCCAAGTGAAGGGTGGGGTATAAATCCAATCTCCTCCTCCTCCTTAAAGGTGGGAGACAGATAAGAATCCCTTGGCTTCTGGATTGGGCTGCTGGGTTTGAAGATGTAAGGAAGGGTTTTTTGGATTTTTTTTTTTTAGATATTAATCACTGAATAGTAGCACTCAGGAAAGAACTAGGCATTAGGAGTAAAACGTGGGGAAGACTAGACCACCTGTCCATAAAGTCTGTTTTATTCCACCATGATATTTTTTAAAAATCGAAAACCTGTCTCTTACATTGAAAAAAACTGGTTCCATTTTTACTTCTACCACCCAAATATCTGCTTCAAGGTAATATATGCAAAGGTTAGATACACTGTTACCCTTGGGAGCCAGCCATTGAAAAACATTTCACCCCATATTGCTGCTGGTTGAACATTACAACCATCAGCCAGAAATATAAACTTCTGTTGTAAATTCCCATGTGTGGCTAGAAATAAAAAATGGTTTATAGAGCAGTAAACAAAAGAGAGAAATGGCCTTGAGTTACAAAGCTCATATATGCATTGTCATACCCTCTGAAATGCAAGTGCTTGCATCTGGAGTTTGGCAGAGGCCCTTATAATACATTACATTTTATATTATATGCCATATGCATTATATTGCTACCCCTTGTGGTAGCTATGAAACCAACTGCTGGGGGAGGGAGGCTTTCATAATGAGATGAAACTGAAGCAGAGTATATTTTAGGAAGAGTTTGGTTGTCCTCTTTGGAAAAAAACATCAGAGTGATGGCCCATATTTGCAAAATTTAACCCAATGTTTGGTGGGTAATTCCTTCTAAAGGGGTCTCACATTGTTTACACTCTGTAAACTTTTAAGAAGTCTCTTAACAATCTGTTCCTAAGCAATTTATTGGAACATCCCACTAGTCTCACTAAGATTTACTTCTAAGGAAGTACATTTAGAATGGCAGTTTTAGGGTTATCCCGGAGACTAGGGAAGAAGGAACATGGGGCAGGGGGCAGCTGCCAGTGACAGTTGATGTCATGTCTAGGGGAAAAGTGGACATGACATCATACCCCTCTAAGAAATGGTGGAAACTCTGTGGTAAAACTTCTTGTTTTCGCTAAAGGTGACATCACTCCTCTCTTTGTGTGTTTAAAGTTTTGTCAGTCACAGCTGACGTATGGTGGTGACCCCCAGCAAGGGGATCTCAAGGCAAATAAGAAGCAGAGGTGGTTTGCTGTTTCTTTCCTCTGCAGAGTCTTCCTTAGTGGTCTCTCTTTCAAGTATTGACTCTACTTAGCTTCCAAGATCTGATGAGATCAACCTATATATCATGCTGCTTTTCCGTCCCACTCCTCTCTAGGAATTCCAGCAATTCTGAGAGAGGCATGATATCACTTCTGGAATTTTCCTGGAAGTGACATCATGCCATCAGCCTGGTGGATGTTCTTACCACTCAAGCATCAGGAGAAACAAGAGGCAGGGGATCCCCTACTCTTACTGGGCAACCAGCAACCCATTTTATTTGAGCTCCTTGCCTGAGCCATTAAAAAAACAGAGTTATTTTCTCCTGTGTTTGCCAATAATATTGGGAGGGATTCTCTTGTAGGTAGTAGTTCTATCTATTTGTTTATTTGTCTTCAGTTATATTTTAAATGGCATTTCCTAACGGTTTCTTTTGGGGGGAGTCTGATTTTGGGTTGCTAGGCCTCAGTTCAGTGATCTGGATACATGTTTGCAAACCTGGCATAAGAAACCTAATACAATATGCCTTCATCATGGGAAACGGTTGTGAAATGCCCTGAGGTGGAAACATTGATGCATTCATTCTGAAGGAAAAGTAGTCAGCAGAAAAGAAAGACAGAAATGTTCTCAGCCTTAACATTGTGGGTGTTTCCGGAAGGGGGAGGGGGAATATTTCCTCTCCAGAGAGCTAAAAGAGGGGCTGTTTCTTCACAGCATCTCTAAATATCTTTCAAAAAAGGTATTGGAATCAATTGAGCTTGAAAGCGTTTATAAAGCTCAATGGGGGAAACTATCTTCACCTGGAGCTTTATTGGAATTTAAGGACTTTTATTGCCTTTCATATTTTTGCCTCTTTGATAGTCATTTTTATCATTCAGGAAGCAGAGAGGATTTTCAAATTTACTTTACAAATATACACTTTTTTTCATGTCACATCAACAAGGTGACATTAGTAAAAAGGCAGAATGTATTCAACTAGTCCTTGCTGTAGCTGCTATGAATCAAACCTGTGGCACTTGTTTAGCACGCAAATTTCTTGTATGCTAATTATCACAGCAAACATGGTAGCTTCTGTGCCATTAATAATTCAACATCTTCATATAGGAAACTCAAACTGGGAGAATATCTTGCCCCAAACTATTCAGAGACCTTATAGTGAGCAATCATTTGAACCTGGGCCTCATTGGTCTCAGTCCAACATGCTCGCCATAAAGCTACACTGGCTGTGCTAAGCTGACTGCTTTTGCCACCATTTCATCCTGCTGTTCCTGAAAACGAACTAGGGGGATTTGAAAATTAACTAGGTATGAAGCTGCCCAGATGATTTCTTTAGTTGTGCACAAAAGCATAGCTATTGCCCGAGAAGCTAGAGGAAAGACAACACACGTCACTGAAAATCAAATGGCCCATAACCCTATTTGGGGCTTTGCAGAGTTCTTGGCAAGTGCCAGTAGACAAAGCAAGTAAAAAGACAGAAGGGTTGGTTTTGGGGGTTTTTTTACCCTAGTCATCTAGATGGCAATGAAAGGTGGCTGGCAACTGAAGCAAAACTTTTGGGATCCCGTGCTTATAGCCCACGCTTGTATTAATAGAACACTATTCTAAGCTCTCTGAGCAATACATGATAACAAATCCATTCTGAGCAGTTTAGGGATAATTTTGAATTTCATGTCTCACCTGAAAATCTTGATTTCAGTTTCACTTCTCCCTCGTGTGAGTCAAACCCTTGGTTTTACCACTTGGATCCCAAGCAGTACTTCTTTGCCAGCTGCCTAGCTCCCCAGTGGGCACCCTGTCTGGGTTGTCAGCGGTGCCCTTGGGCATGGTGCTGGAGACACCTAAATTGATCATTCTGGGTGACTTCAACATCCATGTCAAGGGTTCCTCTCTAGGGGGACTTCCGGTCTATGGCTGCCTGACTGTGGACTCTCCTCCCAGCCCTCCCGGGGAAGTATCCGTGCTGTGGCTGAAGAAGGGGGTGAGCAGGCTTGTAACCCCCCCAGGGAATTGGGGAAAGGGCCCTGGCCAAGGAGCTTTAGAGGGGTAGCCTCTTCGATGGTGGAATGCCAGAGAATCAAGGCTCCCCTCCGCTCCAGTGGTTCTTCGTGCTGAGAGGCTGAAAAAGCACTAGTGAAGCTAACCGGGTCAAGCGTAGGAGATCGAGCATTTAAAATGATGAAAGAAGAGTGGTCGGATGACCAACTATGAACGTGAGTCAACTGAGAAACGATTTTTAAAAGAAAAGACACTCCCCACCCCACCATGCAGAATGAGAAAAGTGAGCGGGGGGAATGCCTCCCATGCACATGAACTTTTAAACGAAATGGGGGGGGACAAGCAGAGACATGGAAAAAACTGTTTAGATATACTCACCAAGGTAGTGAAGTGGTCGAGCGCATTTCAGAGACTCTTTAAAAAACTCTTGCGGAGAGTAAACAAACAGCAAGATGGGGGGCAAGAGGGACAAAGACGAGCTGATTTCGAAAGTAAAAGGAATGGAGAGCCCTAAACCGGAAGTGACGAACGAGCTGGCAAAGACGGTAGCGGAATGTATGCACCCTCTGCTGGAACAGTTGAACAACTTGAAAGAACAAATGTCGGAGGTAACCAAAAACCTGACAGTGCAGCAAACCCAGATAAGAGCACAGCAGACCCAGATGAATGACATGATACAGATAATGAAGCAAGACAATGAGAAAATAAAGGAGGTGGCTGCAACAACTGAAAAAGTGAAGAAGAAAGTCCAAAAGCTGGAATTAAAGGAAACTTCAATGAAAGATAAATGGCTGCAAGTACAAATGGATAAGGCTATTATGGTCCTTCATTTCCAGGGTGTTCCGGAAAAACTGGGAGAGAGTCTTAAGGAACTAATGAGTGAATTGTTGGCCCCGGTGACAGAAATGACGGTGGAACTGTTACTAAACGAAATGGATGTGGTCTATCGATCATATTCAGGCTATATAAAAAAGAATAATCTGCCTGGGGAGATTGTTGTGAGATTCTCGAAGAGGCACATAAGGGATGCAATCCTGAAAGCAGTTTCTGGAACACCCCTGAAAATGGGGGAAACCAAGATCAGAATGCTGAAGGATATTCCATTTGACATAAGACAACAGAGAAGGAAGTACAAAGAGTTGGTGACTTATCTTCAAACAAACTCAATTGGATATAAATGGTTATTTCCGGAAGGAGTGACCTTCAAGATGAAAGACAAAAAAGAAAGAATTGATTCTGTTTTTAAAGCCAAAGAATTCTTAAAGATTCAGCTGGGAAAGGAAGAGGAAGAAGGAAAAGAAGACGACAACAGTTCGAGTGGCGAATTAGAGACGGAATCTTCTGGAGAAGACTCTCTGACGGAGCAAGGAGCTGCAGCTCCTAAAAGTCCCTATAAACTGAGGAAGAGACGAGGAAAAGAGAAATAGAGGCTGAAGGACTCTGAATTGTGCCTTGAAGTAAATGATGCAAAAATGTGATGATGGGGGTTATGGTTTCTGAGCAGTTACATTTGTTAAAGAAAGGTGAAAATGTGAGAAAAACTTGACTCAATTCATATTGACTTAAACGAGTTATGACTTTAATGTAACTAAGCTTTTTTGAGAATCTCCTCTCTTGGGTTTTTAGGTATTAGTTGGTTTCTTTCCTTTCTCCCAATATATGTACCCCGTCCCTATTAAAAAAAAAAAGTTCCTCTCTGGGACTGCCTCAGGATTTTACAGCTTCTTTGTCTGTCTTAAATCTCTTTCACATTTTGGCAGGCCCAACACATCAAAAAGGTTACATCTTACATCTTGTTGTTAATCTTTTGCACACAGCTTTAGGGGGGAAGTTCTAGTTTCAGGGTTGGAGATTCAGCCTGAACTATGGTCTGACTGTTGTCTATTCAAAACAAAGGTGAATGTGGCTCTGGCCCCCTGCAGGAGAGAGGGTTAAAGTGGTCTGCCCATGGAGTCTCATGGATCCTGCTGATTTCCAGAATGCTCTGGAGGGTTTCAGATTGAAGTCATATGATTTGTTGAGGCTGTGGTGGGAGTTTGGAATGTGATGCTGCTACATGCTGTTGACAAGGTTGCCCCTTGTTGACCTCTCCTGTTTTGGGGACAGAATCTAGCCCAATGGTTTACCATGACCTAAGATGGCTGGGAGACATTTAGAACTACACTGAAAAATGGGCGGGGTATAAATATAATTATATATTTAAAAAATCATACTGAATATAAGGGTGCGGTCACACGGTTGTTTTGATTGGGTTTCACTGCTGTTCCCTCTCGCATTTAATTTTGCTGATCAGACAGGCCAATCTGCCTCCCGCACCGAAGCAAGCTCACTTGTGCAATCCTTCTGGTTCTCTCCCACGTGTTCCTGCTCCGGGGAAATCAAGTACTTTCCGGGTACTTGTGCTTCGAACCCACGGGTTTACCTATCTGGACAGCCATCTCTCGCACAATTATTGTGATTAGGTCGTCTGACCGTCCTTCGCCGCAACAAGGTGTTTTTTTCCAGCTATCTCCTTTGAGCACATGAGCAATCCTGAACTGAAGCGCACAACTTCTTCCTCTCCTCTCTCTCTCCTGCCCCTCCCAGCAGCCCCTGGGTTTCTTGAGTTTCTTGGGTTTCCAGTGAGCCTCCTGTTGCCAGCCGGCTTCCTTCTCTGCCGGGTCCGCTCCAGTGTCCACTTCTGTCCCCCCTCCCCGATCCTGTGTACTTTCACCAAAACCTGCTTTCCACCCCGCCACCTCTTTCCCCTCTCGTCCTTCATGCATGGGGTTTTTTTTTGCCAAGCTGCCACTGTCGTGCGCAAGAGCAATGTGTATAAACCTTCAAGCACTTGGTTGTATGTGGCCGGGCAGTTTTGTTTGCTGTTCGGGGGAAAAAACCTGTTGCTGCCCCTTTAAAGGGGTCGGAGGTGGGGAAGAGAGTCCCTCTCTCGCTCGCTCTGGGGCTGGTGATTAACCTGCCACTGGCTGGGCTGTGCAGGACCACGTGTAAATAATGCCGGCAGCCCAAGTTCCTCCTCTGGACCTGGGCGAGGGAGGGAGGGCAGCCCGGGAAGCCATGTGTCATCCCAGTAGCCAGGGAGATGAGAAGCCACACAAGAGGACTTGGCAGCAGGGAGAGGAGCCTCGCCTGGAGGTCCCGATCTGACTCTCCCCCCCTCAAAGGTGCCACATCCATGTGGCCGCTGGTTGCCCCAAGACTCCACGCGCTTCCCCAGACCCAGCCAGGATCACAGCACCAGAAGCAGCAGGGGGCGAGCAGAGGTGGGGGGGAAGGTCCCTCAAGGCTTGCTTTCAGCTGCGAGCCTAGGGTGAGAGCGCCCTGCTCTCCACCACCACCGCTTGGGCAGTGCAGCTATCTGGACGGTGCATTGCATAATGCAAGCGGTTGGGGGAGGGATGTGTGAACATCCCAATGAGAAAAAAATATTCCTGATCAAATCTATTGCGGGAATAAATTGGGAGAAGCTTGCCATGTGACCACAGCCTAAGACAGCCTGTTATAGAGCTCACTGGAAGACCTATGAAGCTGCAGTGGCAATGGCAAAGTGTTACTTCTCTGCTGTGATTGCATCAGTCAGTTCACATGCCAGCATCTACTGACTTTATTGCCTCATGAACAGAAAATAAGTTGTGATGCCTTTGCTAACAGAACCATTTGAATATGCTCTAAGGTGTGTGCTGGTTGTACATGGATCAGCCAGAAGAAATATCTAACACATCATCTGGTCTCTTTATGGATTATTTTGACCCAGTTACTGTGGATGTTGATAGGATCCTGGGATTTCTGAAGGCTCCCATTTCTGTTCTGGATTCTTGTCCAACCTGGTTGTTGAAATCATGTAAGCATCACATAAATAAGTCACTGATGTCTATCATATAGCAGTCATTGACTCAGGGCACCTTCCTGTGGCTGCTGAAAGAGGCGGTCATTCATCACCCACTTTTAAAAAATCTCTACAAAAAAATAGATGGGCCAATGATCGCCCTGTCTCTGCTTTGTCCTTTCTGGGCAAGGTGATTGAGAGGACAGTGGCAGACCAGCTATAGGTCTTTGGAAAACTCTAGACCCTTTTAAGTCTGAATTCAGGACAGCCTATGGGTCAGAGATAGTGCTGATGGCTTTAACTGATGATCTTGGTCTGAATATTGACAAAGGTTTGTTGCTGTACTGAGGTCTCTTGCTGCCTTTGGAACAGCAGACCATATTATCTTCTTGAGACATATTGAGGCAAAATTTGGAATGTGCTTTGGATTGCTTTAAATCATTCCTTAATGGACTGGACTCAAAGGGTTGCCATCAGAAACCAGTTATCATCAGTGTGGGGTTTGCCTTTTGGTATCCCTCAGGGTGCAGTCTTATCCCTCATGATATTAAAACTCTACATAAGCCCTTAGAAGAAACCATCCATAGTTTTGGTATTGGATGCCATTAGTAGGCTGAGACACCCAGATCTAAATCTCCCGGGGCTGTGGTATAAGTCTTGAACCACTGCCTGACTGAAAAGTACTGAGACCAATGAGTGATTTCAGCTCTCATACTTTATTTAGTGGTTAGGAACAAGACAAAAAAACCCGGCTCTCAGGCCGGCTATATTTACAAGATACCCACACCCATAACACACACACACCACCGTGATAGGGTGTTTACCGTGGCTGAAAGTTCCATAGGTCCGGCTAGGAACCCAGCCCTCTGATTGGTGCTGGCTAGGATCCGCTTGGACTGGTGTCTCATGGAGCAAAGCTCAACAGCTTCGCATGACCGCATGGCGAGCTAGCCTTGCACGCGGTCGGATATGAATACATTACACCGACTGCTGAGGTTAAATGGCTGAGAATGAACAAATTGAAACTGAACCCTGCTAAAATAGAGGTAATGCTGGTTAGGGAACTTGAGTTCTTGAACTATATTGAGCTTCCCACATTTGATGGGGTTCAACTTACCCTTGGTGATGTGGTCAAGAGCCCAGGGGTTATACTGGACCTAGTATGACTGTTGTAGAAGCACTTTATTGAAAAAGGCTGGAGATCCCTGATATAAATGTATTGTTTTAAGTATCATAAATTTATAACTAGCTCAGGGAATCACAGAGAATCAGAATAAAGTTTCTTGCTTGAATACTGATCAGAGGTCAAATATGACTGCTTTGCCAACTAAATTATCTCCAGGACGTAGGAGTGACAAGCTTGTGTAAAACTTTTTAAAAAGCAAAGGCCAAGTCAAGTTGACTCAAGTCCCAGCCAGCCAGTTTGGAACCACCATAACACTCAAATTGTATGTACTAGTTTTCCTTATCTCTCTGCTCTCCAGCCTAACAGAAGCATTTCTTTAAATTTAGCTCCAATACTGTCATGATGCTGGGAAGTGGATTTGTTATGTTCCTTATAGTACAGAAGGAAGGAGCTCTGTAAAACAGATACTGGGTGAAGAATATTTACCAAATAAGCCTTATGCTAAGACCTCTGTGCCAACAGACCAAAAACCACTGTGGTAAAATTAACAATGACACATTTAATAATTCTATGAGTATCAATTTGTGAAGCTATTAATCTTACAATATGGTTAGATAATTCAGACATAGGCAAAGCAAAGTCCAACATAATCATATCCTCGATGAGCACACTGGTTTTTACACTCATTTCCAGTGTTCCCTCTAAGCTGAGTTAGTGTGAGCTAGCTCACAGTTTTTTAGCCTCCGGCTCACACATTTTTGTCTTAGCTCAGGAAGGATGGCTCCAAAGCAAACTGATTTATGCCATAGCCAAATTGCTCGCTCACAACTTTAATGCCAGTAGCTCACAAAGCAGAATTTTTGCTCACAAGATTCCACAGCTTAGAGGGAACATTGCATCATTTCACCAATTTTCCTAGATAATAATACTGAAATGCTACTCACTAATAGAGAGCTACTAGCCAACAACGTGAGAAAGAAAGCAAATGCCAGCCAATTCAAAGTAGACCTGTTGCCACAAATAAATTTTGGACTGATTGCTACGACTAGAAATTTAGTAATTGGCTTGCTCCTATTCAAGTACTTGCAATGGAACTGAAATTAAGTCTAACAACTATTCTAGTTAAAAATCATAACAAAACTATTCCATTCAGCTTCATGTCTTTTTCTACTCCTTATAACTATGCTTTTTTCAGGAGAATGACTAAGAAGAAAACAAACAGGAAGCTATATTGTTTTTAAAAAGAAACTAAGCTGAATCAAGAGGTTGACATCTTCCTGCTTTATAAGACTTCTTACTCATGAGGAAGATTGGTGAAATGAGTGTAAAAACCGGTGTGCTCATCAAGGATATGATCATGTCGGACTTTGCTTTGCCTATGACTGAATTATCTAACCATATTGTAAGATTAATAGCTTCACAAATTGATGCTCATAGAATTATTCAAGACCTCTGTGCCAGCACATCACAGGCACTGGCATAGCTATGGCACCACTAGTCACTATCACCAGACAATGCACATGCAGGAAGTGCCACTCCAAGGTACAGAGAACACAGTATTTGCACCAGAGTCTTTAGCACCCAACCACATCCCACCATTTATGGAGCAATAACTCAATATTAAGGAATGTGACTGAAGGTGTTTGGTTTTTTAGAAAAAAAAATTACAACCCAAATCAAGGTGTTTTTTCCCTGCAAACCTCCCGCATGTCACAGCCACATAAAATCTTACCATTGGGGATCAGCTGTCTCATTGCCCCAGGAATGTTGCAAACAAGGCTAAAAGCAATATTGACATGTTGCTGAGAAAAAGAAAAAGAGTCCTGTGCCACCTGAAAGATAAACAAATGTAATTTTATAGTTTATAGAAGAAGACTGGAATTACTGGTTTATCAAAACAGTAACATATGAAATCTAGTTTGAGAATGTGCTCTGATTTTCCCTTAATATCACAAATCATCAAGGACACCTTAAGCACATGACACCTCTCGAAAGAGAAATGACCCAAACCTCCCCCGTTCACTGGTATAGATACACACATAAAAGAATCAGACTAGATTGAGATGACCTTGCATTAAGAAAAGACATGGTATTCACTTCATTAAAACTCAAGTCATGCAATGAGACTCAAGAAAAAAATAAATGCCAATGTGAGTGTTGCTGTAAGTATGAAGTCTCCTGTCTTCACCCGAGCCAGAAATGATTTTTTTTAAAGCTACAAGTGTGCCAATGGCTTTGTACAGCAATTTAAAAATATCTCTTTTGTTTCCCAGAGATAAGTATCTGAATGAAAGCTATCAAAATATCTGGAAAGCTCAGCCACATGTGTAATAATACTGCATTTGCTTGTGGAAGGAAAATTGTTATGGATAGCCCAATAAATCTTGGCAGACTTTATCAAGGACCATAACCTTGACCAAGTGACTTCCTTTGACAGGTCAAATTCAGATTTAGATGGAGAGAATTCAAGGATATCAGAGTATATCCCTTCAAATACAGTGAAATAAAAACAAAAGATTACTTATACACTATTTATGTACTGGTGTCTGTTGCTAGTTTGCGCAGGAGGTTCACAATAAAAGAGAAAAAAGAGAACAGTTCTAAGCAGGTCTACTCAGAAGTAAGTCTCACTGTATTGAATGTGGTTTATTCCCAGGGAAGTGTTCTTGCAATTTGAGGCTGAATTGCTAAATGCACAAACCTCTCTTTGGTTTCCTGAAGGGGATTCACACTCATCTTGGGTCTAGGTCCCCCACAGGATATACAATATATGAAAATGTGGCATAACTTCAGACATTACTCCCCAGGCTGCACAAGCTGGCATGACACTAGCTGAATACCAATGACCACCTCACTGCATGATTGTTTGGTCTTCTGTATCATTTCTTATTTAAAACATGTTTAGGCTGCCCCATAACATAGTTTTTGAGGCAGCCTGCAAAAATATCCATCAAATTCAAAAATATCAGTAAACATATCCATATAGAAACCAAAGTTTAAATGAGTATAACAACTCAAGGCCATAAATAATCAAATATACTACAAAAATTGTATTCCTGCCATGTACCAATGTGCTGGTGTCTCTACCAAATAAGACTTCTCTGAATTTTCTTCATTGTTGGACGATTACATTTATAATCCATAGCTGGAGCTGGAGCTGAAGAATTTCTTGTACGGAACAGTTTGCTTTACCTAGCTTTCTTCATGGCTTTCAGATTTCACAATGCCAAGTACTGCTTGTGTACTCTGAAAGAATTAAATGTTGTTGTTGTTGCTGTTTTTGTTGGCCATTCAGTCATGTCTGACTCTTGGCAATTCTACTTGCAGTTTTTTTGGGATATTTTTTATCTTCCTATCTACATTGATGTTGGGTGGTAATTTTAGCTAAGAAACAGTGTTGCCAACTGTGGGCTGGGAAATTACTTGAGATTTGGGGGTGGACCATGAAGAAGTTATGGTTTAGGGAAGGGAGGGATCTCAGTGGAAGATAATACTGTAGAGCTCACTTTCCAAAGGAACCGTTTCCCCCAGGGAATCTGATCTCTGTGGTCTAGAGTGTAGGGTATGCATATGGGAAAATGTATAGTGCCAGGCCCATAGTCAGAAATTTTATGGTAAAATGGCATAAGAGTACTCTCAGCAAACAGCAAATATACTAATGTAGAAGTAAAATATGTAGTCCCACATTCCTTCTCAAAAGGAGTCACATTCATCTCACTGGAAAACCACATACAATTATTCCTTAGGTTAGAACAGGATGTTGAGCAGTGAACACAGGATTCCCAACCCTGTGTTTTCATATGATATCCTAATCAGGAATGGTATTACTTGTAGGGAAGAACTAAAGGACAATTGAGATCGAAATGCTTAATTCTTCCCCTTCCCCCTGCAATGTACTGTTTTTTCTCTGGCTACTTTCCCCTATTGTCCCAGGCTCTCAGTTTCTTAGGCATATAGCAAGTAGCACAGGATGGGTTGTAGGGGGGGGGTGGACTTATGGAAGTCATCTCCTGACTACTGCCTGTAGCCTGAAATTGTCTCCATCCCCAGTTTTCATAGACCATCCTTGTTTAGCATGGGAGGATGACTCCTTATCAGAGGAGGATAACCCACCCCCCAAGCCCTGCCTTGGCAGACCCTTCCTGTGAGGCCAGGTTCTCAGGGTCTCTCCAAAGGGACCCTGAGTCAGCACCAGTGCCTCCCCTGAGCCAGAAAGCCCTCAGGCCAGGAGGTCCCAGCATGGCCCCACCAGCTGCCAGAGCTGTCACAGTCTCCTCAGGACCCCAGGATCAAAGAAGGCAAAGGGCTAGGGCAAGACTTGGACTAGGCATAGAAGTGTGCACTTGGTGGCCCAAAGCCTCTCATCTTCTGGGGGAGTGCCAGGAGAAAGTCCAGTTTTCTCCTTGTAATGTAACTGTCAGCAAGGGCTGGATCATTCTTGATCATGAATATTTTTAAAGAGAAAAGCCATAATTGATAAAAATTAGGTGCCTTTCATAACTGATGAGCTATCCATGTGTTTTGGGTGAGAGTACCTATGAGTACCTATGGCCAAAGTCAAAGTGTCAGATTAAAAAAACCCTCCCCATACAATTCTAGGACTCAGACCTGCATTTCAGAATAAGCACTTTGTCCTATAGGCAGCTTCTTACTGGAAGAATGTTGTTTTTCTTCAATAGTATTTCAATATTTAGCATTTTGTAACCCCATAGAAGGAATTTAAAGACCTTAATCAATTCTTCAAATTCTTCTTTTGTGAATTAAGTAGTACTGCCATGAAACTGGCTGGAGAATTGTGTGTTGATTTATGTCTGCTATTGAAACTAGTGTCAAAACACCACTGAAATGTTAACTCCCCAGCTGAAAATTTCAGTAGGTCTGCTTACTTGGAAGTGTGCATTATGTGCCATTGCCATTCACGGCAATGTCACTATGCAACATCTTTGCCTTCATAAGCCGAACAAGAAAATTTGTCAGATGTATTCAATATGCAGTGCACATTGTCTACACATTCCAAAGCCACAGATAAGCTGCTGTCTGGTACAGCTTTTCAAAAATTCAGAAGTAGGAATGTATCCCTTTTCTCCTGCCAAATATGCGAGCATCGCCTTAGTAATAGTCATATTCACATTTACTAAATTATTTTTTTCTTCTATAGCCTTATGTAAAGTAGGTTCTGTCACCCAGATGAATTATTCTTCCAGGTCAGAGAAGGACAGGTATATGTGGTTGCTAGACAACACCTGGGTGCAAGCCCCTCTGAATTGCAAAACAATTGTGGCCACTGCAGTAGTCCCTGTAAAGAGGACACTGATACATGGTATACTTTCTATCCACATATTTATCCTTATGTTATAATAAATTTGTTAATCTTTAAAATGTTGTAGGGCTGTGCCATTTTTACTTCCATCTACTAATATACCTCTTAGTTATCCAGATGTCCAGCAATTCACTATTTCCCTTTTATGCAGGCCACTTTTTAATAGAAGGAGGGTGTGGCTTTCACGGGTGGTCTGGGAAGGAGCTGGTTGCTGAATTGTCCTATAAAACTGGCAAGAGATTTCTGCTTGAAGAAAACTGTTTGGCCATATTGGAGCTGTGTAGACGTGGCTTGCCTGGAGTGGCAGCAGTGGCATACTCAGCGGTTCTGGTTGACATCTGAGATTCCTCAACCTGGTCAGTTTATAAACCAATAAAATCTGCAAGAAAAGTGCAACAGTTAAAAACAAAATTATTTTAGAAACAACCACAACAATTATTTGAGGCAGCACCATATAGAGAATGCTGTAGCAATCTAACCTACATGGTACCAAGATATAAATGATGGAGCCAAGATTTCAATCATGAACGAAAGGTTACAGTTGATGCACCAAGAAAAACTGAATAAGACACTCCCCATCACAGCTGCCAGCTAAGAATCAAGTAGCAAGCCAACTTCAAGAGCATCTCTGCCTACTCTTTTTGGCATAGATCAACCCTAGCCTGACTAGGCTACCTACCTACTCATAAAGTTATGAATGTTCCAATTGACCTGACTTTTGTCTTTTATAAACTCAGCTTCAATGTATTGGTCCATGTACAGCCCATTACTGATTACAGACATTTGTTTTGATGATTGGTTACATTTCCTCATTGGGTTTTGAGAACTGTGTTTCATCAGCATACTGATCACACTCTAGACCCTCAGGCAACCTCTCCCAACCATTTCGTGTAAATGTTAAAAAGCATTTGGACAAAAATGAATTCTGTATAATATTGCAGAATAACTCATGGGGCAGAACAAGAGCCTGCTGGACAACAATAAACATCACTGTTGCAAAAATATGACTACTACTCTCAGCTCAACCAGGTGATCCAGAAGGGTACTATAATATCTAAAGATGGTATGAAGTCCAGAGGAATTAACAGAAACACATCGCATCTGTCTATCTCATGTCCACTACTGAAACCAAGACTATGTTTGAACCAAAACCAAGCTTGAACCTGTATGGAATAGGTCTGGGAAATTACTCGCTTCCACCAAGACTATGTCCCAAAAAGGTAGGTTTGGTTCACAATAAAACAATTTTCTCAAAAACTCCATGCAGACAATAAATTCAGGAATCAAATTTGCAGTCTATTGTAGGGGTAGTTAGAAAGTTCTGGCAGGTTTTAAAGGCTGCCTGGCATTTAGCAAGACTACTTTACTATTAGTCATCAGCCAAAACTCATTCAAGTAATAAGCAGTCCAAGGACACCTTGTTAGAACACTGCCATAACAGTGGAGTGGTAGAGAATACAAACAATAAAATCTCAAAAAACCCTGTGAAGTACTTGTCAAATAAAATCTTTAAATGCCTAGAATTAATTAGGCCATGGACTACTTGGAAAAACTGCTGGATGACACTGAACAAATGCAATAACGGTTGAAAAAACTTCTACATGTTGCAACCATCCCTGCAACAGATTAAGAACTAAACTGAGCTCTAACTTGCACTCTGTTGAAATAATTTGCCATTGATAGAGTCATAAAGAGGATCCAGTCTTTTAAAAATCAAGTTGTGTGACCAGTCATCTCTCCTTTTATACTTTAGTGAAGTTTCTTTAAGAAGAATTGAATTTATAACCTGCCCTTCACTTGGAGTCTCAGAGCAGTTTACAATCTCCTTCCCTTTCTCTCCCTACAACAGGCACCCTGTGAAGTAGATAGGGCTGAGACAGCTCTGAAAGAATTGCTCTTGAGATAACAGCTCTGAGAGAACTTTCACTGACCCAAGGTCACCCAGCAGCTGCATGTGGAGAAGGGGGGAAACAAACTCAGCTCTCCAGATTAGAGTCTGCCACTCTTAACCACTACACCAAACTGGCATAATATTTAGCAACACTGCCAGCAACAGTAATTTGCTTTCCCCCATCAAGTGACAGATCAACTATATTTATACACTGAGCTCTCTGAGTGACAGGTCAAAAAATACTACAAACAGAATTCCCTGGGCGAAATTTTTTGAATAAACAATACCATATGCTAGGCTATGGATATTTCCTTAAAATCAATGTCATGTCTCAATGCGTCTCGCCGGGATCTGGGCACAGCCGGGGTGAGTTCCTGGCTGGGAAGGTGAGGCACGGCGAGGAAAGCGCAACCTCAGACTCCTGGGTAGCCCGTCAGTTACTTTACTGTCGCCTGTCAGTTACTTTACAGGCTCCCCTACCTGAGGCTTATTTCAGAGTCCTCTGTTTAGGTGGAGTCTCCAGCGAAGGCCTTAACTCCGTCTCTCTGGTCGACTGCTTTGGCCAGATTCAGCCGCCATCCTCACAGCGCGGATCTCTGTCCACACAAGCCTCAAGTGTCATCCTCCCTGGTTCACTCTCCTGCCCCCTCTTTATTCCCGCTGCCTCATCTTCACCCCTCCCCTCCTTACAGCTAACTGGCTATCGGGCTGGCCTGCCCTGCTTTTCCACCTGTAGGAATCCACCCTTCCTCTTCTTGGTCGGGCCAGAGTCTACCTCTGCCTCCACTGCATCCTCCTTTAACCACCAGGGTACCCCGAGCGGGGTATGACAGCAGCAGTCCTGGTCCTTCAGGAAACCCCCAGAGAGGTTGATCCGCTGGTTGTCTTCAGTAGGCGAGATGCCCCTTGAGATCTGGTCTGGGCAGCGGCTCCGGGTGCGTCCTGCGGGTCCAATGCATGGGCATGTGGATGGCCTTCGGCCCTGTCAGTAAGGGTGTCTTGGTAGGGAGTGGGACCTCAGAGTCAGGAGGGGGAGGACAGGGCCCCCTCCTGACACACACACCCCTTGCTCCAGTGTTGACCTCCGGTCCCTCGAAGAGGCGTGACAGGTAGTCCGCATTTAAGTGGTGGAGACCTGCCTGGTGTTGGATTGTAAACCTGTAGGGAAGGAGGGAGAGATACCTTTGAAGCACCCTTGCATTACTGTCCTTCATCTGTGCCATCCACTGGAGTGGTGCATGATCTGTCACCAGAATGAATGGGTTATTATAGAGGTAGAAAGTCTCCACAGCCCACTTGAGGGCTAGGGCCTCTCACTCTACTGTGGAATACTGTAGCTCCGCATCCTGCAGCTTCCAACTGAGGAACAAAATGGGGACCTCTTGACCCTCACGGGTTTGGGATAATGTGGCTCCCAGTCCCGTATCTGAGGCATCGGTATGGACGAGGAATGGCTGGGAGAAGTTCAGGTTATAAAGGGTGGTAGTATGATCAGAAGCTGTAGTCATATCCAGGAATGCTTGATGTTCTATCGGTCCCCAGTGCAGCTGGGTCAGGAGGCTTTTCTTGAGGAGATTGGTGAGCGGGGCCATACGGGTCGCATTCTGTGTCAGGAAGCGGCTGTAATATCCCAGGGGCCCCAGGAACCAGTGGAGCTATTTTTTTTTAGTCTGTGGCCTAGGGTATTCCATACCACCTTCTGGGGTATGGGCCAAACTTTCCCCTGCCCCACAACGAAGCCTAAATACCTCAATTCCCTAAACCCAGTGTGACTCTTGGTAGAGTTTGCCGTGAGCTCAGCCGCCTTCAAAGCTTGCAGGACACATCGGAGATGGCGTAAATGGGTCACCCAGTCAGGACTAAAAATGAAAATATTGTCTATGTATGCTGCTGCAAAATTCTGACACCCGACCAGGATGGTGTCTACCAACCTCTGGAATGTAGCAGCCACCCCGTGGAGCCCAAAGGGCATTTGAGTAAACTGGTAGAAACATGAGGGGCTGACTAATGCAGTTTTCCCCCCCATCAGCCTCTCGTACTGGCACCTGCATACTTTGGTCAGATCGAGGGCCGACAACACCTTCGTGGCCCCCAGCAGGTCCAATAACAAATCAGGGCAGGGCACGGGGAAGGCATTAAACTTTGACACTTTATTGAGTTCCCTGTAATCAATACAAAATCTAGTACTGTTGTCTGGTTTGGGCACCAGCACAATTGGACTGTGCCACTCACTCTGGGAGGGTTCAATTACCCCCACGGTCAACATGTCCACCGTTTCCTTTTGTACTTCTGCCCACCAAGCTCTGGGTATTGGTCTCCAGGTGGAGCAAGCCACCTGTCCTTTTTTCGGTGGGAATGAGGTGCTTGATGCAATGAGTAATCCCGGGTGTCTTAGAGAAGACTCTGGCCTGTTCTCAAATCACCCAAAATCACTTTGGCACTCTGGGCCATGGTCAGGCCTTCCTCTATAATGGGCAACTCTTCTGACTCTCCCTGGGGTGTGAACCACTCAGGAAAGGGCAACAGCAGTGCCTTGTCGCCTTGGGACAACGTACACTCTGCCTCTTCTCCATCCCTTAAGGTGGTTGACATGTAGGAACCAAGCATCCTGGAGTCGTGGCCCACACTTCACCTTGTAGGTAACAGGCCACAGAACTTCCTGGATTAGGAAGGGCCCCTCCCACATGGTTTCCCCTGGATGATGGCTTGGCCACCAGTGGACCAATACCTGGTCACTTACCTTAAAGGTGCGCAGGTGTGCTCCTCTATTGTAGAGGCGTTGCTGATACAGCTGTGCTTTCTCTATGATAGCCTGCACTGTACAGTGAGCCCAATTTAGCCTTGCCCTCAGCTGGTGCACATATTTGCCCAGATCCACTGGCTTCAGCAGTGGTCGGGCCACCCACTGACCTTCTACTAAGGCTAGAATCCCCTTCGGCTGGCACCCAAACACAAGCACAGAGGGGCTGAAGCTGCTTGACGCCTGGGGGGCTTCATGCAGCACGAAGAGCAGGGGGTCCACAAAGAGATCCCATTGTTGGGGCTTGTTGTCCGCTGGCTTCTAGAAGGCTTCCTTTAGTGTGTGGTTGAAGCGCTCAATCAGCCTATCCATTTGAGGGTGATACAGGGACGTAAATATCTGCTTCACCCCCAATGCCTCGCACAGACGTCGCAATAGACTGGCCCAGAACAAGGATCCCTGGTCTGTTAGCAAGTCTTGCAGTATCCCAAATCAGGAGAACATTTGGAATAGAGCCTTCACTACCCCTGACACTCGCATCATGTGGAATGGGATAGCTTCCGGGAAATGGGTTGCATAATCAACCAAGACCAAAAGGTATTGATGGCCTCTAGGGGTCCGGGGCAGGGGCCCGACGAAGTCCATTGCAATCCAAAAGAAGGGTTCTTGTATTATCAGGAGAGGTTGGAGGGGTGTTGGGGGGTGCCTGGTTTGAGTGCTTCTGGCACTGTGGACAAGACTGGCAAAACTGCCGTACGTCGTGGTATACCGATAGCCAAAAAATGCTCTAGAATGCAAGCAACTGTCTTCGAGGTGCCTTGGTGCCCCGTCCATGAATGTTCATGGTCTAACCCATGGGAAACACTCATGGAACCTGGTAGCCAGCACCAGGAGCTGCAAGCAGTCCCGTAGTTCCTGCCATGTCCTCGTGACCCTGTACCACACCCCATGGCGGCATTCAAAGTGGGGGTACCTTTGAGCTGACCAGGCATTGCACACCATGCCTTCACTTACTGCCACCTGACAGGACGTCTATAAAGAGGGATCAGTCCGCTGCTCCTGTTACATCCAGTGTTTTGCGCGGAGTGTCACATGTATGACTATCTGCCCACTGGACAGAAGTCTTGGGTGTGTGCTCGGTGTAAGGAGCTCCTGGTTCTCAGGGAACATGTGTGTTCCCTTGAGGCCAAGGTGGCTGACCTGGAGAAGCAGAGACAGTCAGTTAGGCACACAGAAAAGACTCTTGGGGACTTGTTACGTATGTCCCATTCTGGATCTGGCAGCCCCTCTGTTGGCAGGGAGCAATAGAATCCCCTTCGGCTGGCAACCCAAACACAGCTCAGAGGGGCTGAAGCTGCTTGACGCCTGGGGGGGCTTCATGCAGCACGAAGAGCAGGGGGTCCACAAAGAGATCCCATTGTTGGGGCTTGTTGTCCGCTGGCTTCTAGAAGGCTTCCTTTAGTGTGTGGTTGAAGCGCTCAATCAGCCTATCCATTTGAGGGTGATACAGGGACGTAAATATCTGCTTCACCCCCAATGCCTCGCACAGACGTCGCAATAGACTGGCCCAGAACAAGGATCCCTGGTCTGTTAGCAAGTCTTGCAGTATCCCAAATCAGGAGAACATTTGGAATAGAGCCTTCACTACCCCTGACACCCGCATCATGTGGAATGTGATAGCTTCCGGGAAATGGGTTGCATAATCAACCAAGACCAAAAGGTATTGATGGCCTCTAGGGGTCCGGGGCAGGGGCCCGACGAAGTCCATTCCAATCGAAAAGAAGGGTTCTTGTATTATCAGGAGAGGTTGGAGGGGTGTTGGGGGGTGCCTGGTTTGAGTGCTTCTGGCACTGTGGACAAGACTGGCAAAACTGCCGTACGTCGTGGTATACCGATAGCCAAAAAATGCTCTAGAATGCAAGCAACTGTCTTCGAGGTGCCTTGGTGCCCCGTCCATGAATGTTCATGGTCTAACCCATGGGAAACACTCATGGAACCTGGTAGCCAGCACCAGGAGCTGCAAGCAGTCCCGTAGTTCCTGCCATGTCCTCGTGACCCTGTACCACACCCCATGGCGGCATTCAAAGTGGGGGTACCTTTGAGCTGACCAGGCATTGCACACCATGCCTTCACTTACTGCCACCTGACAGGACGTTTATAAAGAGGGATCAGTCCGCTGCTCCTGTTACATCCAGTGTTTTGCGCGGAGTGTCACATGTATGACTATCTGCCCACTGGACAGAAGTCTTGGGTGTGTGCTCGGTGTAAGGAGCTCCTGGTTCTCAGGGAACATGTGTTTTCCCTTGAGGCCAAGGTGGCTGACCTGGAGAAGCAGAGACAGTCAGTTAGGCACACAGAAAAGACTCTTGGGGACTTGTTACGTATGTCCCATTCTGGATCTGGCAGCCCCTCTGTTGGCAGGGAGCATGAGGGTCAAGGAGGAACAGGGCACTGTGCTGAGGATAAGGGGAATGTGCCCTCAAAAGGGACCTCTTCCCCAGCTGGTGATCGGGTATCCTTTCGCACCAAGGAACCATCCCTGGGCAGGGTGGGAGGGGGGCTCTTGGTAGTTGGTGATTTGATCCTTAGGCAGGTAGACAGCTGGGAGGTGAACCCGCGTACTGACCATATGCTTACTTGCCTGCCTGGTGCGAAGGTAGCGGACATTATGCGTGTTCTAGATAGGCTGGTAGATAGTGCTGGGGAGGAGCTAGTGGTCGTGGTGCATGTCGGCACCAACGATGTGGGGAAATGCAGTTGTGAGGTCCTGGAGGAGAAATTTAGGCTGTTGGGAAGGAAACTTAGGTCCAGGACCTCCAAGATAGCCTTCTCAGAAGTGCTACCTGTTCCCCACGCAGGGCTGGAGAGACAGGCACAGATCAGGTGGGGTGGCTCTGTATGTCAGAGAGGGTATAAAATCCAGAAAGATTGAGAGGCTACGAGAATTCGCTTCTGGAAGTTCTGTGGCTTGAAATAGGGGGGCCAAAAAGGGAGGCAGTGGGGCCCTTGGATGACCAAGGGGTAAAAGGAGTACTGAAGGATGATAGGGAAATGGCTGAGAAGCTAAATGCATTTTTTGCCTCCGTCTTCACTGTGGAAGATGAGGAGTGCTTGCCCACTCCAGAACCGCTTATTTCGGGAGGGGTGTTGAAAGACCTGAGTCAGATTGAGGTGACGAGAGAGGAGGTCCTAAAATTGATAGACAACTTAAAAACTGATAAATCACCAGGCCCAGATGGCATACATCCGAGAGTTCTGAAAGAACTCAAATGTGAACTTGTGGATCTCCTGACAAAAATAATAATCTTTCCTTAAAATCTGCCTCCATTCCTGAGGACTGGAAGGTAGCTAATGTCACTCCCATCTTTAAAAAGGGTTCCAGAGGAGATCTGGAAAATTACAGGCCAGTCAGTCTGACGTCGATACCGGGTAAATTGGTGGAAACCATTATTAAGGAAAGAATTAGTAGGCACATAGATGAACAAAACCTATTGAGGCAGACTCAGCATGGGTTTTGTAAGGGAAGATCTTGTCTCACTTACCTGTTAGTGTTCTTTGAGGGGGTGAACAAACATGTGGACAAGAGGGATTGTCTTTGGTAGGCCGGAAGCCCTGTGAGGTCTGGTTTGGGCAGCGGCTCCAGGTGCATCCCATGGGTCCCGACACACAGGCATGTGGCTGGTCTCCGGGCCTGTCGGTAAGGGCATCTGTCGGTTCATTGCTGGGTAAGGAGTGGGGACTCAGAGGCAGGAGGGGAGAGGACGGGGCCCCCTCCTGACAATCAACTTGTTGAAGTGCAACAAAGTGATATTTGATGCACATGCACACTCATTTTGTTCTATTCAGGCACATTTTCAAGTTTCTGTTCTCTATAATTTCTGATCTTATTGTCTGAAGAAAACCTTATCATTTTCTGGACACATCTATAGTTGTGGATTGTTAAATCCACAGATTAAGGCCATGTACAGAGGAGGGAGATATTTCTGAAAATTTTGGGAGGAAACCCAGGTTTGCAGCGAAATCTTAAACTGTAAAACAATAAAGGGGGAAGAAAATTTGAAAGAAGAGTTTAAAAATGCCAGAATCTCACAGGATTTTCTCTCTAGATCTCAGCAGCCATATTGGATTGCCAGGGCAATTATTGAAATTCAAAACAGACACTACAGCTTAACTACAATGCTGGAGGTAAACTGGGGGAACTGGGAGTGGGCTGACAGGCAAGGCAAGGCAAAGAAGAAAGGGAGACAGGTGTGGGTGGGAGGAAGCATGGAAAGAGAAGTTGGGGGGAAGGTGGAAATGGAGGAAAGGGGTAAATGGGATGGAATCAAGAAAGCAGGAAAAACAGGAAATCCACACAGGGGTAGTAAGGAAGAGTGGAAGGGAAAGTGGCAAATGGGACAAGATGGGTAGGTGGAAGGGAGGGAAGGAGCAGAAAAAGGAGCAAAACTTTGGGGCATAAGATGTGAAGGAGGGGAAATGGAGATAGGAAATGGAGGAGCATGATCAGCTAGGGTAGAGATCACATTCCCACCTGAAGTCCTCAGTGGTTCCCTGCTTTTTAAGCTTGAATACTTGCTTGTTTTTTGTTTGTATTGCCTTTCTACCCATAAGGTGATCCAGTAAAAATAACCTGCTCTGTGTCATTCATATTGCAAGACACACAACCGGCAACAATATCCTGTGCTTCTATTCCAGACACGTTTGGTGTTCATAGTTAATGTTCAACAAATATGACCTTTTCATGTGTATTTATGCAGCTCTTAAATTGTAAATACTGCCATTTGGAAAGCTTAATATAGGCTGTTGCTACTTGACATTCCCCTTAAATAACATGTGTTTAGACTATAGATCATTTTTAAGGCATTTGAAAAATATGTCATCACAATCATTTGGAAAGGTTGAACACTGAAAATATTTTTAGAAGTTCCCTTTAATATACACGCTTCATACCTCTCACTCCATATTTCAACAGCCTACATGTCCATAGGTGGTTTTGTGAGCACTTCTTGTAAAAAAAAAAAATTGTGTGTTTTATTAAGTATTAAGTGCCTGGAAGATAAAGCATTTTTACACTCTCCATGCCAGTACTTTCAGCCACTAGCACCTATATATTATCAGTTATGTAACATTTTCTTTAATGAGACAGTGTTTATTAGGAAAATAGTTCCTTTCTGTAGATATCATGTGGGGCAGCCCTACTAACCCGTGAACAACACTTTGTTCAGCCCTTTGAGTCACTGAGGCACCCAGTGACCATCCTTAGTCTTCGCCTAGCATTGCACCACTCTCCCAGTTTGCCTGATGCTCAGAGGGTTTCTCTCTCACTTTGGTAGTTTTAGGAATTACCCACCAAAGAGGGCCATTACTCCCAGCTTCGCTTCCATGTTACTGTTCTAAGGCTCTGCCTAGTGCCCACATCTCCCACTAGCCAATGTCTGGTTACCATGAGGACAGCTTGTCAAATTTGCAGAGTCCTGGGGAAACTGTGAGTTAGCAACTTTCAATCTTGCGTCCCCTGGTGCCCTTTTTAAATAGCATAAGGGAAAAGGAAGGGACATCAGACATGTGTGTGCTGTTGCCCCTTCTGATTCTTCTTCCAGCCAGAGTGATGCTGGTGACCATATCAACATCCCACTGTCCTTTTAATAACTTGCTTTTAAATGCCGTCAATTACAGATAAAATGTCAGGCATCCACAATTTAGTTCTGGATGACACGGCTGATCTGGCATGTATCAGTCAGACATGGTTGAGGGAAGGGAGAGGTGTTAACCTTTCCCAACTATGGGAAAGGTGGTGTCATTGTAGCCTACTGGGATTCTATCCCTCTGCCTCAATGCTCTCTTGGGCAGGAGAGAGAGTCTGAAGCAGAGCCAGAGGCCGGTCCACGGAAAGATCCTATCCTGAGCCTACATCCTCCACAGGTAGAGAGTATTGTGTGTAGGAAAAAATTTAACCCCTGTTGATTTATGCTGTGTTGGTTCATAGTGTGTGCTTACTCATATGGTTCTGCCTGATTCATTTAGTGTGTGTGTGCCTCATAATTGTGTAAATAGTTAAATGAATTCTTTTATTTGGGCTAATAATCTGTGTTGTGCTCTGACCACATAGTCTCCCCCGGTCTGCACAATACCAAAGGGATGGGATAGCCCAGGGAAGCAAGGAAAAGCCAGACCCTTGGGTTGCCAACTTTCCAGGGACCCCCCAAAGATTGGGGATTCCATCTCCAAATAGGGAGATTTGGCCAGAGGGGTCTCACTGTCCCTCTAAAAAGGCAGTGACAATTCAGTGAGCAGTGGAAGAAAATTTAAGGAGTGAGATACGCCCATGGGATGAGGGTGGGAGGCAAACAGCTGAGTTGTAAACTGGAGCCTGTTTCACTACAGTGGGCAGCCAAGCTTGGATGAGACAAAGGAAAGAAACCCTTTACAGGCTTTTGTGAGAAACGCATTAGGGCCAGTCCTGCCTAGGGTTGCCAGCTCAGGGTAGCGAGATTCCTGGAGATTTTCTGGTAGAGTCTATGGAAGCCAGGGTTTGGGGAGGGGAGAGGCCTCTGCTGAACAGAATGCCATACAGCGCAGCTTCCAAAGTAGTTATTTTCTCCGGGGGGGGGGGAGATCCGGATTTCAGTTGTAATACCTGGTGTTCTTTAGGCTCCACCTGGGGGTTGGCTAACCTAGGCGTAGCACTCAGTGCTTCAGAGCAGGGTCTGCTAGATCCAGGTTCTTGCTGTAGAAGCTGAGTGGGTGATTTTGGACCAGTCACAGACTTTCAGCCTGACCTACCTCACAGGGTTGTTGTGCAAGTCAAAAGGGGGAGAGGAGAATGATGTAAGCTGCTTAGGCCCCCATTGCAGAGAAAGACTTCTTTCTCTCCTAAGAAACCATTGTTGCCAATCTCCAGGTGAGGGCTGAAGATCACTCAGAATTACAACTGCTCTCCAGATGGCAGATATCAGTTCCCCTGGAGAAAATGGTGGAGTCTGTGTCATTATACCCTGCTGAGATGCGCCCCACCCCCAAGACAGCCAATGTGATGTGGCAGTCAGGGCTTCAGAGCACGTTAGAGACTGCACATGTGGGGGGGTTAGGAAAGCTGAAGACTAAGAGGGAAATAAAGGTAGGTTGATGAGTGGCTGGGAAGGAGATATGGTTGCCAACTCCTGGTGGGACATTCCTGGATATTTGAGGGATGGAACCTGGAGAGGGTGATGTTTGAGAAGGATTGGCACCTCAGACATGTACAGTGCCCTAGACTCCACCCTTCCAATCAGCCATTTCCTCCTGGGGAACCACTGTTGCCAATCTCCAGGTGAGGGGTGGAGATCACTCAGAATTACAACTGATTCCCAGGGGCAGATGATGGCAGGTTGATGTTTGGTTGGGAAGGGGATGGGGTTGGCAAATCCAGGTTGGGTATTCCTGGAGATTTGAGGGTTGGAACCTGGAGAGGATGAGGTTTGAGAAGGGGCGGCACCTCAGACAGGTACAAGGCCATAGACTCCACCCTCCCAACCAGCCATTTTCTCATGGGGAACCATTCTTGCCAATCTCCAGGTGAGGGGTGGAGATCACTCAGAATTACAACTGATTTCTAGGAGGGAGGGCAGAAGTCAGCTGCAGACGGAGGGGAAAATCATGGTATGTTGATGGTTAGCTGGGAAGGGGATGGGGTTGCCAACTCCAGGTTGGGAAATTCCTTGGGATTTCAGGGGTGGAGCCTGGAGATGGTGGGGTTTGAGCAGGTCACCACAGCAAATTGACACTGAATGCCCAAGGTCTTGGCACTATCCCAGAGCCACTTTCTTGCGCTCGTATTTATTTCTGCAACGGACCTTATTACTTGTGTGTGTTTGTGTGTGTGTGTATAAATTTTGTAATAATTGATTTTTGGCACATGCATTTCTTTCTTGGTTAGCATATACTGCTGTGCCACTGTTCTTTATCTTGTATTGAGCTTGTGGAGCATTGAGGATTCCTAGGCTGGTCATCTTGGGGGACTTCAACACCCATCCATGCCAAGTCTACATTGTCAAGATCAGCTCAGGGTCTCATAGACTCCATGACAGCCATGGGCATGTCTCTGGAAATAACTGGCCCCACACACTGTGCAGATCATACTCTTCAACTGGTGTCTTGTTCTGGGCAGGAAGAAAGTGATCTGAAGGTGGGGGGAATTGACAGATGCCAATTTGCTGGGGTTTAAATTTACAGGGGTCCCAAACTCTGCTTGGGTGGGGGATTGATTAAGATAATCCATGCCCATAGCCTAATAGATCTAGTAGGTTTTGAAATGGCATTGGGTGATTTTTCTGTTGATATGGTTGGCATTCTAGTCAATGCCCTGGTTGACCTCTGGAATGGGGAATGACCTGGGCAACTGACATGATTGCACCTAGGTGCCCTCTCTCTCAAATCAAAGAGCCCAGGTGAAAAAAAGACAGCAAAGACAGCTTGGGCAATGATGGAGAAAAATTTGGGATGAACCTGGTGAGATATGGACTAGAGAGCATTTGAAAGCCTACCACTTGGCAATGATTCTGGCAAAGAAGCAATATTTTCCCACCGCCATTGCATCTGCACAGTATAGACCTGCAGAACTCTTCTGGTCAGGGCCTATTGAGTTCTGGCCAACAGGAGAAGGGGGACTGCTCTGCAGACCACTGTGATCATTTTGCTAAGTACTTTGCAGGTAAAATTTCTTGCATCGTTCTGTAGGAGAAACACGATTAGATGTTTCCAGGGTGGGATACCTTTCAGCTTTTGCAGTCTGAGGATGTGGATGGGATTCTTGGAAGTTTGAAACTTACCCCCTGTTTGTACAGTCCTTGCTCCTCCTGGCTGCTTAAATCTGCCAAGGTAGGGGTTGGCAGACTGGGTCCAGGAGACAGTAAATGTCTCCCTGAGAGATGGGGTGGTTGCTCCTGTCTTGAAGCAATCAGTGGTGTGTCCACATCTAAAGAAGCCTACTCTGGACCTAAGAGAGCTGAATAACTACTGTCCAGTCTCAAATGTAACATTCTTGAGCAAGCTGGTTGAACATGTGCTGACTGGCTAACTTTGAAGATTTTTTTTTCCTCCAAAAAAGTTTTATTTTCTAAAACCCACAAGAAAAATAGGGAAGGGGAAACTATAAACTACGGGAGAAAGTAAAGATAAACCATGTGGGGGGTCATATAATGTTTACAGTAAAATAGCTTTGAATAAAATAAAGAGTATTTTGTTACATTGTAGGTGATCGTTAACATCGCTTAAGTAATTCAAGTCCAGGTATTCTGACTTAGTAAAGAACCATGCACAAAAACGGTTTAAAAAAAGAGTCAAAAGTCAAACTTCAGAGAAAATTAGCATCTCATTTGCCTCTTCTTTCCCTCAATCAATATCCTTGCTTGGGGGCAGTTGCCCCATGTTCCGAATCCGAATCTTCTCCAGTAAGTGCTTCATCATCACTCCCCTTGTTACTCTTCTCATCCTCTTTTCCTGTTGGATCAAATTGTTGCTGCAGAATCTCTCTTGCTTTCATAACAGAGTCAATTT
>NW_015167558.1:388427-393972 GCF_001447785.1 Gekko japonicus
ATCCATTTGTAGGATATGTTGTTCTTTTGTAGAAACAAAGCCAAGTCTTTGTATTTTTTCATTTTTTCCCTTATTTCAAAGGGAATGTCTTTCAAAACTTATCTCCTTGCCATCAATTTTAAGGGTAGTTCCATTTGTTGCTATTAATATCTGGTCCTTCACTTGTCTTCTGGAGAATCTCACCACCACTTCACTGGGCAGATTATTTATCTTTATGTATTCTGAATATGACCTATAGATCACATCCATTTCACTTTGAAGAAAATCTGCTTTAAAATCTGCCACCGGTCCCAAAGCATCACTCAAAATCTGTTTAAGATTCTCCCCTTTAGTCTCAGGAACTCCCTGAAATCTCAGTATAAAGCTTGTCTTTTCCATTTGTAGCTGTAAAAGCTGGGCTTCCTCAGAGTTTCTCTTCTTTTCCATATCCTGCATTTGCTTTTTAAGTTTTTTGGTGTTGACATCCACTTTTTTCAGATTCTCAGCTGTTTGCTCTGTTTTCTTAAAAGTCTCATCCAGTTGCTGTTGCTGTGCAGCGAAATTTTGATTGAATGTCTTCATTTGCTCCAGCAGGGGTCGCAATGCTTCTGTTAGCATCTTAGAGAAGTCTATGGTTGTTTCCGGTCGCATGACCACACTCGCTGGGCTAGCACTTCCTGAAGGAAGCTGAGGTTTCATTTGCTTATTTTTCTCCGTCTTCTTCAGCGACATCTTTGAAGCTGTTTACCTTTAACAAAGTTTGCCCAAAGTCTCTAAAGTCTGCAAATCACCTGTAATTTTCTTGTAAGTTCCTTACTATAGTCCCATTTTGCTTTCAGTTTTGCCTGCTTTAAGACCGTTTTTATTTCCAGCGGGGGTTCCCACCCTGCCCCCGCTTACTTTAGGGGGGACTTTCAGCCATTTCTCTGGTTCTCGTTTCAACAGAACTCACTTTCAATGTAGATCATGTAGATCTCACCATCAAATGTTTAAAACGCTCAACCTCCACTCGCTTGTCCTGATGTGCGTCTGAGTCCAGTACTGGAACACAGTGGTGAGACCGTCAGGGCATTGGAATGTCTCAATCCTCCAGCTCCGTGCCGGGGTAGAGGCGATCTTCAGTGCCCCATGGCTGGGAGCCCTTCGCAAAGGCTCCAGGAGGGGCACATACAATCGTACCCCCTCTCATCCGCCGGCTCACGGATCGCATCCTCGGGAGCTCCTAAGAGACGTGTCCACCATTAGAATGCCAAAACTGGAAGTTCCAACTTTGGAGATTTTTGAATGAAGCAGATTGTTTAGCTCCATTCCAATCTAGTTTCATGCCTCATTATGGGACTGAAATGGAATGTGGTGCTAAGGTACTGCTTCTCTGTCCTTTGGCCTATAGGGTTCCCTAAGGTTCCACCTTTTCCTGTCTGCTTTTCAACCACTGGGAGAGGTCATCTGAAGATTTGGGCTGAGCTGCCACCAATATATACATGACACTCAACATTATCTTGCACTACCAGTAGATCCCAGGGAGGCTGTGGAAATGGTGAATAGGTGCCTGGAAGCACTTTTAGAATGGATGAGAGCTAACAAGCTGAAACTTAACCCCAACAAGACAGAGGTGCTACTGGTGGGGGAAAGATCTGACCCTAGAAACTGATTATCCCTTCTTCTGGATGGAGTTTCACTCCCCCCAAAGGAGCAGGTTCATAGCTTGGTGGAGCTCCTGGACTTGGCTCCTGATAGATAAACAGATGGCAGCAGTGTTCAGGGGTGCCTTTTACCAGTTTCAGCTGGTGAGCCAGCTGTGGCCTTCCTTGGGTGAAAACATTCTTGCTAGTGCAGTGCATGCCCTGGTAAATTCTAGATTAGATTTGTGAAATGTGCTCTCCATTGGGCTGCCCCTGAAGACTGTCCAGAAGCTAAAGCTAGTATAGAATGCTGCAACCAGAGTGTCGACTGGGATGGGTTGTAGGGATCATATCACTCCAGTCTTGTGCCACCTAAACTGCCTTCCAATTTGTTTCCAGGCTCAATTCAAGGTGCTGGTACTGACCTTTAAAGCCTTGTACAGTCTAGGACCAACATACATGAAAGACTACCTTCTACCATATGAACCCACCTGCCCATTCCAGTAGTCATTGGATGCCCTGCTTCAGTTGCCCCCACCATCTGAGGCTAGACAGGTGGCAACCTGAGAAAGGCCCTTCTTCTCTGTGGCACCAAAACTTTGGAACTCCCTCCTCAGCAAGATTTATCTGTCTCCCTCTATCAGTGTCTTTCTCCAGCAGGTGAAGACTTTTTTTAGTTTGTGTGGCATATTCCCAATAACAGTTATTGGCCTACCTTTGTTTGTTTCTAAATAAATAAATATGTGGTATGGAGAATGTCTGCCAGCATTTAAAATATGGAAGAATGTAAATGCTCAGCATATGCTTAGCACAGCAACTTGGTTGAGCCAGGAATACAAAAGAAAGGGGCAAACATGCAGTTTTCCTCTCCCTCACTCTATACATGCCCTACCTGTTTTTATTCTAAGACAGGTCCTTTAACTTAGAAGTTACAGTGTTCTCTTTAGCTTAGAACTTACAGTGTAGGTTCCCATTACCTTGGAATCTTTGTCTAGGTAGCCAGTCCCTTTTCTGCACCACATGGCAAAGGCAGCCATCAGGATAGAGCTCAGGTTGTGAGAGCTCCTTCCTCCAGATGGAATCAGTTGAAATGGGACACCTCTTACTCTGTGCCAAGGGATTTTATTATTTTTGTTTGCCCACAATCTTGTGGGTTAAAGGATCCTTTCCTGAAATCTCTAGGAAGGTACCGTCTAGCCTCTTACACCCCCAAGTATCTGTATCAACTTCTTGGGGTCAGATTCCAGCTAAGGGGTGCATTGATCATTTCATTGTCCCTGACCAGGATGGCCATTGGTATTTCCAGAGCTTTGGTGATTGGTACTTCAGCAATGCTTGAGAGCAAATGACCTCCCCCACCACCACCTTGCCTGACTTCTGCTGGGAGACAGAAAAACCTTTAAAACTAATTGATAGTTTTCTGTCAAACCCAAACCACACCATGTAACCAATCAAAGGTTAGGGGGAGCAATAACCACCATAGTACACAGGAACTCAATTAAACATTAGGCTTTCTGGTGCCACTTCCTGTGCAAATGTGTAAAGTATGCATGTAGCTCAAAACATAATGTATAGTACTTTGGTATAGTGATTGGATTTATAAAGTAGCTCTTTCCTTATAGCTGCCACTAAGAATCTACTAGAAATAAACACATGTGATAGTGGTTTCATGCAGTGTCCATGATATGTGGAAGTGGCTCACAATTTAGAGCTACCAATGTCTGTGCTTCCTACTTTCAAAGCTGTGTGGTTCTGTTAGTTTAGAGTTTACCTTCAAACAATAGAGGTTACAACATGGCTGTGTAGATATTCCATCTTGTACATTATGGATATTGTAATAATGCTGACAATGCAGAACTTAAAGGGCATGTTTTTATGGCAGCACCAAGTCTTGAATCTCAATGCAATTTACAGGTCTGGTTAAGCCTATAGTCCAACAATTTAATCATCATGATGGACAGTTATCAATAATCTTCATGGAGAAAGCTCATAATTAGTGACCCAAATACATCTTAAAAATAGAAAGCATTGAAATGATGTGTCTTCACTAATTAAATATGCAAATCTAATGCTGCATCAGAAAAATAAGGATTTTGTGATATTTGGAGTTCTGAGTTTTGAAATAACTTTAAGATAGCAATTCTAAACCCATCTATTCAGTGTTTTCGCATGGCAACATTCTATGCTTGCCAAAATCAGTTGGCTGCCTGAACTGCCTATCAGAAGGTGTGTCTGAGTCCCACCCACAGAGCCAGTTCCCACCAAAACTCCAATCGAAACAGTTTACCTCAGCAGCCGAGCAGCCATTTGCCTGATCAGCCTTCTTCAGCCATCAGGAGAAGATCAGCGGAGGAGCAGCCACGGCCATTTGCTGGTCAACCATTCTTCAGCCCTTGGGAGAGCCTTGCAGATGGCTGTAGTTTTTTGTTTAAAATGTTCCCCCACCAGGTTTAACTGAGCTGTAGTTCCAGAGAGGGGCTTGCAAGGGGTATTACTCACTGAGTTGAATGGGGCTTCCACATCTGCTGAACTACAGTTCCCAGCTGCCCCAAGCCCAAAAAGTGTGGGAAAACAGGGACTGTCCCAAGGCAGTCTTCATCCCTGGGAGCAGTAGAAATTCAGCCACTCCACAGTTGGCTGGACAGGGGAATGAATGGAAGTTTCCCTGCTCTCTTGGGCAAGAGAGAAAGGCTGAAGTACAGGTAAGCCCACAACTTCCAGTGGTAGAGAGTATTCTGTGTAGGAAAAAATTGTGTTTAACCCCTGTTGATTTATGCCCTGTTGGTTCATGGTGTCTGCTTACTCTTACAGTGTGTGTGTGCTCCATAACTGTGTAAATAGTTAAATATTAAGGAGTGAGTTACGCCTACAGGATGAGGGTGGGAGGCAAACAGGTGAGTTGTAAACTGGAGCCCATTTCGCCATGGTAGGCAACCAAGCTTGGTTCAGACAAAGCAAGGAAACCCTTTGCAGGCCTTTATGAGGAACTCATTGGGGCCAGTCCTGACTAGGGTTGCCAGCTTCAAGTAGGGAGATTCCTGGAGATTTTCTGGAAGATTTTCTGGTAGAGCCCATGGAAGCTAGGCTTTGGGGAGGGGAGAGGCCTCAGCTGAACAGAATGCCATACAGCCCAGCTTCCAAAGCAGTTATTTTCTCCACGGTGGGGAGAGATCTGTTGTCTGGAGTTCAGTTATGATACCTGGTGATCTTCAGGCTCCTCCTGGAGGTTGGCTGCCCTAGGTGTCGCAGTCAGTGCTTCAGGGCAGGGTCTGCTAGATCCAGGTTCTTGCTGTAGAAGCTGAGTGGGTGATTTTGGACCAGTGACAGACTTTCAGCCTAACCTACCTCACAGGGTTGTTGTGCAAGTCAAAAGGGGGAGAGGAGAATGATGTAAGCTGCTTTGGTCCCCATTGCAGAGAAAGACTACTTTTTGTCCTGGAAAACCATTGTTGCCAATCTCCAGGTGAGGGCTGAAGATCACTCAGAATTACAACTGCTCTCCAGATGGCAGAGATCAGTTCCCCTGGAGAAAACAGTGGGCTCTGTGGCAGTCAGGGCTTCAGAGCATGGAAAAGGCTGCAGGTGTGTTTGTGGGGGGGTTAGGAAAGCTGAAGAATGAGGGGGAAATAAAGGTAGTTTGATTATTGGCTGGGAAGGAGATATGGTTGCCAACTCAAGGTGGGGAATTTCTGGAGATTTGAGGAATGGAACCTTGAGAGGGTGAGGTTTGAGGTGAGACCTCAGACAGGTACAATGCCATAGACTCCACCCTCCCAACCAGCCATTCCCTCCTGGGGAACCACTGTTGCCAATCTCAGGAGAGGGGTGGAAATCACTCAGAATTATAACTGATCTCCAGGAGGGAGGGGGGAGGAGATGGAAAGCTGACATCAGAGGGGCAGATAATTGCATGTTGATGCTTGGCTGGGAAGGAGATAGGGTTG
>NW_015167558.1:394412-420072 GCF_001447785.1 Gekko japonicus
TGTAGCAGGTACTCATTTGCATATTAAGTGACACACCCCTAATGTAGCCAATCCTCCAAGAGCTTACAGTAGTTCCTGTAAGAAAAGCTCTG
Source organism: Gekko japonicus (assembly GCF_001447785.1). NCBI lineage: Eukaryota > Metazoa > Chordata > Lepidosauria > Squamata > Gekkonidae > Gekko > Gekko japonicus. Next base: position 394,505 of record NW_015167558.1, read on the forward strand.
TAAGCTGTTGGAGGATTGGCTACATTAGGGGGTGTGGGCTAATATGCAAAGGAGTTCCTGCTACAAAAAGAGCCCTGTAAAATAAATACACACTATATATGTGTGTGTATGTATGTGTATATATATATATGTGTGTGTGTGTGTGTGTGTGTGTGTGTGTGTGTGTGTCTCCCACCTTTCTGCCTTCACAAGGTCCAACAAACCACCTAAAATTAAAACATACATAATAAAATCACCATTAAAACATAATTAAAACAAAAGAAGAGCTGTAATATGTATAAAGACATAAAAACAACAATCAAATAATTTGGTGAGGAAAGAGGGAGATCACTGAGCAAATGCCAAATCTCCTGCTGGCAGAAGATGACAACAGAAGAGGACAGATGAGTGTCCCTGGGTAGAGGGTTCCAGAATTTTGGTGCCACCACCAAGAAGGCCCTGTCCTGGGTTGCCTCTCAGGACTGTAATGTTCAGGTGGCTTCATAACAAAATAGCTGGTCCTTCAGGTCTGTTGGTCCCAGGCCTTATAGGTCTTTAAAGGTCAACACCAGCACCTTGAATTGTTCCTGTAAACAAACAGGGAGCAGTGTAGATGGGCCATGACTGGAATGATATGATTCCTATGATCCACTCCAGTCAGTATCCCAACTGTAGCATTCTGCACCATGTGAAGTTTCCAAACACTTCTAAAGGGCACCCCTATGTAGAACACATTGCAATAATCTAATCTTGATGTAAGCAGGACACGTCTCAAAACTAATTGATTTGTAAAGTGGAATAGTGATAGGGTGTGTGTGTGTGTGTGTGTGTGTCTGTAAAAGGAAGCATGATGGCCAGTTTTGGCCACCTCTCCTACCTTAGCGTCCTTGGCTATTTTCATCAGTTTTTTTGTACTGAAATAGAGATGACAGAAAAATGCTGAAAATACTAGAAGGCAGTGAGGGAGGAGTAGGGAGCAGTTGATGTATCTATTTAGAAAATGTACATGTTATTTCTCCAGAGATCAGATCAGGGCATTTAACAAACTAGAAACAATACGATACATCTTAAAAACAACATAAAAATCATCAGTAATAAAATGAGCCATAAAACAGCTTATGCAGCAGCCTAAAATGAAGCAGGAAACGCACCATAAAAATAACTAAAACCCTTCAGGTAAAAGCCTTTCCTGGTACTCTACTTTCATTTCTAGAGTAGAGTTCCTTTCCCCTGCTTTAGATTTTAATGGACTGACACATGTATAAGTGCCCCAGGGGTTCCCCTGTTATATCTAATTTGATCCACCCTAAGAGGGGCTTTGGATATGACATTATAGCAGAGTGAGCAAGATCTCATCATTCCTTATCCTGCAACATCCTCTCAACTGAAATGCAACTTTGTCATCTTTTCCATCTGGAAGAATCAGATTAATAACTCCTCATTGTGGAAAAAGCTCCAAGGATGACTTCTTCATTTTGCTAAATTTTCTTTTCTTGCAATAATGATAATGTGTAATATCCCTTATAAATAAAAGTCGAATGATGGTGGCACTTCTCTAGAACTTTCCACACGCTCCAAAATCAGTTCGCTCTCTGATCTGTAATTCGGAGGGTATCCCTATCCACTGGCTGCTTTGCCTGACTCCTGTCTCCCACATTCTAAACATTTTGCTAATCCTCTCCCTCCCCCCCATAGCCAGTCAGAACACAGAGGTTATTTGCATATGCAGCCTCGTTGGCCTCTGCCTCGGAACACAGAGGTCGTTTGCATATGCGACTTGATTGGCTTTTGCTTCTAACATTCTAAACAGTTTTGTTCTTCTGAGGTAAAATGTGTCCTATCTCCAGGTGAGGGCTGGAGATCACTCAGAATTACAATTGCTTTCCAGATGGCAGAGATCAGTTGCCCTGGAGAAAATGGTGGGCTCTGTATTCTTATATGCTGCTGAGGCGGCCCCCGTATGACAGACAATGTGACATAGCAGTCAGGGCTTCAGAGCACGGGAGAGGCTGCAGGTGTGTGGGGGGTGGAAAGCTGAAGAGTGAGGTGGAAATAAAGGTAGGTTGATGATTGGCTGGGAAGAAGATAGGGTTGCCAACTCCAGGTGGAAAATTCCTGGAGATGGGAGGGATGGAGCCTGGAGAGGGTGAGGTTTCAGGAGGCGTGGGACCTCGGACAGGTACAAAGTCATAGACTCCACCCTCCAAACCAACTATTCCCTTCTGGGAAACCATTGTTGCCAATCTCCAGGTGAGGGCTGGAAATCACTCAAAATCGCAACTGTTCTTTAGGTAGCAGAGATCAGTTCCTATGGAGAAAATGGTGGACTCAGTGTCACTATACCCTGCTGAGGTCGCCACAGCAAATTGACACTGAGTGTCTGAGGCCGGGGCACCCGTCCAGAGCCTCTTTCTAGAGGCCGTTGTATTTATTTCCACAACGGGACTTTTTCCTAGTCATAAAATATTTAAAATGACAGTGTAAGAAAAAAGAGCCTGCAGAATGCTTTTCCACTAGACAAAGACTATATCTCCAAACATGATCTATACCCCTCTTTTAGGATAAGAGGGCATTCCTTTTTTGACACTTAATTGACAGTTGAATTTATGGAGGGCTCGTCAGCCTCTCTTTACACTTCAGTAACTCTTATGCTGCTTGCCATGCCAAAAAGCCTAGAGCATTTCAGCTGAGAGCCACATGGTAACTGGATCAATAGAGATTTGGCATCTGAATGAGATTGAATGAGGATCTGTGACATTGTAAAGGCGGGATTTCTGAGGTACTCATGGGGATATCTAGCTAGAAATATGAAACAAACAGAAGTGGTGTGATTGCTGCTTGAGACTGAAAGATCATGTTGCGATTTTTGTTCAGAAACCTGAAGCAAAAGCTTGAGATCACAATTCCAAGACATGCCATTTGAAAATTATTTTAGAAGTGTTGCTTAGATAGAGGAGGGTATTCTTGGAAATAACAGCCCCCTAGCTTTCGTTATTCCTATCAAAATCGTATCAGTTTCTTTATGAAGCAGCTCCTTGTAACAGAAACAACATTGCTTCAAGAGATTTCCCTTACATCCAAGGCAAAATCTTTCTCCAGTTTCTATACAAGTTATGACTTCTTCCTTTTGCATTTGGTGTGCTAGGATTATCTCCTGACACAGGTGCTTTCTTAAGGACATCAAGCATTCATCTCTACAGGCAGCACTGACAGCTAGAAGGAATGAACAGACTTCATGGAAAATAAAATACTCACTGCTGTTTTATACAGTGGAAGAATGATCCACAAAAGCAAATGCTTTGTGATGATCTGATAGTCAATTCAGTTTCCATTTATTGTTTAGACAGAAGGCTATAGCCATCCATTTTTCCTGAAAAACAAAAAATGGTTCTGCTATGATCTTCAAAGGCATATTTTGGGGTAATGACAGACTGGAAAGCCTCAGTCTCATTTTATTTCCTTCCTCTATTTAAATTTTTATACTCACATAAAGACTGAAGTAAGTTTAAGGATTGAGTGGAAGGTGAATTGCATTGACCAAATGACCACTTCTCCTTTTTCCATACGATTTGTCTTCACACAGGCCAAGAGCCGTTTCTTCAATACACCATCCTTCAGCAGATTAGAAAACAAATGTTTATTATTGAGGGGTTATTTTATCCTGCTCAGAAGGAAAGGTTCAAGTGCTTTGTAATTTTACTCTTCTCGGTCTTTCACTGTTCCCCACATCATGCCCATGCTCAAGAGCACTGGGTGGCTGATAACAGTTTAGAAGTTCTATACTTTCCCCCATTCTCCACACCATACCTGTGTAGGCTCAATCCACTTTCGTATTTCATTTCATCCCATAACATTCATTACTCGAGGTGGATCCCCTGGAGCCTATCTTCAGACAGAAGGATTTCTACCTAGGGATGGGCATGAACTGAGAAATGAACCATGGTTCGAGCTCAAACCAGGTCAGTTTGTGGTTCATTTTGAACCAGTTTGTTTGGTTGCATTGTTCCTGAATCCAAAAATGAACCACCTTTTTCCCATGGAGCTTCATTTGCTTCATTACAGCAGCTCATTCTCGAGACATCCTGGTGCCAATTCAATCAATTCCTAGGCAACACTTCAGGTAGACTTGTGGAGAGCCCTAGAAACACCCATAGCAGTTGTCCGTAGCTTGACTGGCAGCTTTGGGAGCCAACCACGAAGCTCCCATTCTGCTCTATAGGAGCAGATCATACATGTATACCCCACACTAACTCAGCTGCTTTCACTATGCAGCAGGAAGAGAGTTGTCATATGAGAGCGATTTAGGAAGAATTGCTTGCTGTGTGGCTGATTTAAGGGGAGGCTAGAGCTGAACTTTTTGGGGGGCACCTGCTTTGGTGGGCTATAATGCAGACATTTATTTATTTATTTATTACTTTCAATTTATATCCTGCCTTGCCGGGCGAACTCCAAATCCAATCTTTGTGAAACTTGGAGGGTGGGTGGAGGAGAGCCTGCTGAAAACGTTTTTTGAGTTTGGCATCTCTAACTTCCAAGGGGGCTGTTCTACCACCTCCCAAACTCATGAACCAACTGAACCATGAACCAGTTTGGTAAATAGGAAAAGTTCATGAAAGTTCATGGGTTGTGTAATCAAACAAACTGAACCACCATAGACCACCATTTTGTGGTTTGTGCCCATCCCTAATTTCTACCTACCTGCTACCTACCTGGGGTCCCTTGTCCCTCCAGGAGCAAAATGTCTTAGGGGGCCTTTAGGGTTGCAATCCAATGGGTATGGTGACAAAAGGTAGAAATCGTTCCATCCAAGGCAAACACTACGCAAGATCTTCACCATTGTCCTCTGCCTCACATCAGGTGGATTCCATTCTCCCCTTGCAAGTCATACATCATCATATTTGCAGCTCTCAATAATGGTTGTAACTTCTAACCCTTGCCATCCACTCCTACTTCCTTACCTTCACTGTAGAGAGGTATCTCCTTACCAAGCCTCCAGCAATCACCCTCACCATAGTGTGTGGCTGTCCTAAATGTCATTCCTGATCATGCAAATGTGTGTGTGTGTGTATTTGTGTTTGTGTGTGTGTAAAGTGCCATCAAGTTGCAGTTGACTTATGTTGACCCAGCAAGGATCTCTCAAGGCAAGTGAGAAGCAGAGGTGGTTTGCTGTTGCCTTCCTCTGCAGTCTTCCTTGGAGGTATCCCATCCAAGGACTAACCAAGGCTGACCCTGCTTAGCTTCCAAGATCTGACAAGATCAGGCTATACCATGCCACCTTCTCTCCCAATCATGCACATATATATGTATAAGTGGGATCAGAGATAATTTTCCATGACCACTATGAGTGGCATGTAGTGGCAGCAAAATCAATTGTTTGAATGTCCTAGTACAAAGAGAACAGTAATACAAGAAATATAAGGAAACTGGCAGAATTAGGATTTTTATATTACTGCCTTTTTAGAAGAGATATACATTGAGAAAATGAACAAGATCCAACCCTAATAATGTTCATTCTTTAATATACAATTTCCATCATTCAGGAATTGTGGGAAAGACTGCATTTTGTCAGGCACCCCACACTGCTTTGGGTTACCCAAGCAATGGGAAGGGCAGCAAGGGGAGAGAATCCAAACAGGTGTCTTGATGCCACTGGTGAAGCCAAATTCAGATTTTTTTTTTAAACTACTAAACAACCAAACTTACATATATACATTTTTTAACATCCCTACTTTTTATCCTCATTAAAAATTATCATCTTCAGGGTTCTGAAGCCAGGAGTTTTAAACTAGATTAAAGTGGGCTGAAATGTGTAACTAGATGTGTCAAATAAGAGATAATAGCCATAAGATTTCTAGCAGAAATTCAGGGTTTTAAAAATATATATATCCAAGAGATAAAGTAGTTCAAGGAAATGTGAGATATGACTAGAATAAAAAGCAGGACATGAGGATCCAGTGGATGGTGGGAACATAGGCCATAGGGCACTGTACATGTAAAGGAAAGGAGGTAGACAGGAAAAGAAGGTTTGCAGGACACAGCACTGTTGGTTAGGGAGCAAAGGATGTGCACGGTAGCTACATCTAGAGTCTAAATTCTGATAAGCCTTCTGTGCCAAGAGATCAAGGAGGGCCATGAGTAGAAAAATAGCTTCGGGAAAGAAATAGTCAATTCCATGGTTGCAGTCTTATAGTCTATTCTACATTGACAGTGCACTTTGAAAGCTTGTCTTCCTATTGTCTTCTTCATTCCATATAAATGGTAGTTATAATAGGTTCTTAGATTAAACAGTTCTTTAAAAAATACTTTCATTCAGTGTGTTGAAATCTATTTATTTCTTTAATGCAGGTTCAAAGCCCATTGCTTTGTAGCTCACTGTTGATACCACATTTCCGACTTCTGATATTACTGCTCCCCATTTTCAGTTGTCTTATCACCAGTTCAATTCTTCCATCCTGTGCACAATCATTCCCCATGACCAATCTGGTTTGTTTGGGGGCTGGGGGGGGGGACTTCAACTGCCTGTCCATCAGTTTCTCCTGCTGTAGAGCTCAGTACAGAGGCAGGAGTTTCTGCTATCTCTACACTTGTACTTTTTATGTGACTGTTCATTATATTTGTTCTCACATTTCTCATTCAGCTTCTGTTTGGGTACCTAATGTATATGTGTTTGTACTTCAGCAAAATCACCATTGGGAAAATCATCAGCTACCTTCTGCTTTAAATCCCTTTTGGCATGTACAATTCCGACACTTTCTAGAGGCTATCTTCTCAATTGTCAAAACACTTCAAAAACTTTCCCCTGCTTTGGATGAATTCAGAGAAGCAACAAATCATTGGCAGAATATGTATTGTGCATGCAGAAGATCCCAGGTTCCAGTTTTTGGTATCTTAAGCTGAAAGCAACTCAGGTAGCAGAACCAAGAAAAAGCTTGCTGGAGCACTGTTGATTGGAACAAACAATGGATGGGATGAACCACTGGTCTAATTCAGTATAAGGCAGCTCTGTATGTTCATTTCCATGTTTAGGGATGGGCACAAACTGAACTGCAAAGCAAAATTTGTCACAAATTTTGCCCTGTTTGTGGTTTGTGAACCAAAGTTCATGATGAGTCTGCCATCATGAACTTTCACAAACTTTTAAAGCAGTTCATGGTGGTTCATGGATAGAACAGAAAGCAGTTCCTTAAATGACTGCTTTCTGTTCCCTGCAAATGCTACAAAAACTGCTGAGCAGCTGTTTTGGGCTTTCTTGTGCAGTTCCTTTACACTTTAAAGGGACTGCACAAGAAAGCATGAAAAACAGTTTTCCATCACTGCTCAGTTGTTTTTCGCTCTTTCTGAAAACTCCATTTAAAGTGACTGCAGTCCTTTTCACTGGAGGTTGTGGGGCCATGAACCACAAACCAATTTGGTTCATGAATGAACCTCCCAGTTCAATTCAGTTTCTGGTTTGGTTCTTGGTTTGGCCATGAACCACATTTTTCCAATTCGTGCCCATCCCTATCCATGTTCTCCAGTCAGCTTACCATCAAGTTTAAATTGGTTTACATTTTACAGTGTTTTTTTTCTTGCAAATGCTGACAATTACTGGTTGCCAAAACTTGTTGGTGAATGTTGTCCAATTCCAATTTTAAAGCTACAATAAGATACACAGAATTCTTCTCTTGTTTTTTGTGGTCAGAGTTTGGTTTGGAAAAACAATTTCCAGTTTTCTAACTTCAACTCAACTTGTGGCTGAGTTAAATCATGGATGAATGTGTTCTGGGCAAAAAGGTCTTTGGGAGATTGAAATGCTGACCATCCATCCACTTCCCCACATGCTTTCCTTATTACTGCCTATTGACTGGTGGTCAATGACCCAATGAGATGCTTCATTGATTTTTATAGATGACAGATAGATAGACAGATAGATAGAGACACACATACATATATCTTTATCATTTTTCCCCTCTTTCTGCTAACAGTGAAAGTGTCATGCAGCCAATGGTGTATGGCTACATGAACATAGAACAAGATGGGTAGCCATGTTAGTCTGTCAGTAGCAGTACAAAAGAGCAAGAGTCCAGTAGCACTTTAAAGACTAACAAAATATGTGGCAGGATATGAGCTTCCGTGAGTCACTGCTCACTTCTTCAGATTCAGCTAGAATGAGAGTCCATCTTTCCTATTTATTGGAAAGTGGAGTGCTTTCAATGCCAAATGACATTAGCAGGCAAATAACAATAGCAGGTGAATGACAATAGCACGTGTAATTGGATTTAGGTGAGATATGCAGAGGGGTAATAGGCGTGGAGAAATCAGCATTGGTAATGAGACAGGAAACCGAGGTCTTGATTCAGTCCAGGTGGCTGCTTCTTCTTCTTTTTAATCCAAAGACTGACAGCAAACTAAGAGCTAGATGCTGTACTGTACATTGAAGCTTTATGATGATCATTGGTCTGTCAAAATCAGTATTTTCTCCTCTGACTGCTAGCAGCTTTCCAAGGTCTCTGGTTGAAGTCTTTCACATTCTAATTGGAGATGCCAGAAATTGAACCTGGGACTTTCTGCATCGAAAGCAGATGCTGTACCACTGAGCTCCATCTCCTTTCCACCAAGATGCTGTATAGAACTCTGAAATTACACAAGCTTTACCTAGTGTGGAGAGAGAGTAGACAGGTGGCTGGGACAAAGGTGAGAAGAAAGGAGTTTATTAGCAATTGATGGCTATTAATAATACATCATCAATGGCACTTTATAGGGAAGGTTCAGTTTAAAAAAATAACAGTCCCCTGCCCTGAAGATCTTACAATTGGTTGGACACTCAAATAGAGGGGAACAGGAAAGCAGAGACATTATAGGTTTCATCCCTTCCATGAAGATGAAGGGAGGTTCAAGCTCACCATTCAGGGCTGGACTGTGGGTTTGACTCAATATGGGGCAGTAAATGCACAGCTCATGGGGAGGACATGGACCACCACTCAGGCAGTTTAAAAACCCTCCTTACCAATTGCAAGTTAAAGCAGTCATGGTGTAGGGTATTTGCACTGAGGCTCCAATGCTAGGGTAGCAGGGTCTTGTCCTCCCCCTATGGAGTTTTCCTGATGATAATCAGTCCTCAGTCCAAGGGTAGTTGCTCTATAGGGGGAAATACATGGACAATCTGTAAGATGTGTGATGTTACTTGATTCTTCTGGCTGATTCCTTGCAGGGCTGGCATCAGCATACCCCTAAGTGCTGCTACTGCCCCCTTTGTTCATGTGGCTACTCTGCAACCTGGCTGCTCCCCAGCACCACTAAGGAAAGGGCATGCAGGTGATTCACATGGCTGAGAGTATGGTTGGCAGATGAGCTCACTGTGGAAGGCTGCATGGTTCAACAGTGGTGGAGGGCCTACAGGTGGGTGAGGAAGTGCATGGAAAGTGTAGAGGGCCCCCCCTGAGCACTCCCTAAAACCCTCCTAAATCCTGGAAGCAGCCCTGCAGGAAGTACAAATAGAACTGCTCCCCTTCTAGAAGAGGAGGAGGAGGAGGAAATTGGATTGGATTTATACCCCGCCCTTTACTTGGAGTCTCAGAGTGGCTTACAATCACCTTTCCCTTCCCCTCCCCACAACAGACACCCTGTGAGGTAGGTGGAGCTGAGAGAGCTCTTTCAAGTATTGCTCTTGAGAGAACAGCTCTGAGAGAACTTGTGACTGACCCAAGGTCACACCAGCAGCTGCATATGGAGGAGTGGGGAATAAAACTGTTTCTCCCAGATTGGAGTCTGTGTTCTTAACCACTACACCAAACTGGCTCACTTCACAGCATGATTTTCTCGCAAATATTAAGGGTATCACCCATCCTTTGCAGGTACAGACTAATGCTTTGCAGGTACAGACTAACTAATATGCACAGAGGAAATCAGCATAACATTCAGTTTCCTGTTGGCTTGGAGCATGTCTTAGACCAGTGTTTCCAATAATACACTCTTAAACATTAGTTATGTATGCTAATACAATTACTTTTATACTTGATTATAGTATCTAAGTATACAAAATATTCACAAAATATACAACCTAATCATACAATATCTTAATGTTATACAATAACACGGTAATACAACAAAATATCAATTGCTGCCAACAGCCAGAAGATACTAGTGGAATTCCAAAACATGTGCTGTTAACAGTCAAAAGAATGTAGAGCTTCTTGACAAAGCAGCCGGCTTATGCTTGGTTTTGTCTCTTAACTTCCTCAGAAGCAACTTAACTGGTATTGTGTATAAATTTTCTTTCTGTTGTAATGTTATTTTCCTGGTTTCCAAAGACTCTTCTCAAGAGTTGCTACATTTAATATAGGGACTAGCCCTTATTTCCTTAAACCAAGCATAAGCCGGCTATTAACCACTACACCAAACTGGCTCAGTTCATAGCATGATTAAGGGTATCACCCATCCTTTGCAGGTGCAGACTAATATGCACAGAGGAAATCAGCATAACATTCAGTTTCCTGTTGGCTTGGAGCATGTCTTAGACCAATGTTTCCCAGCCTGTGGGTCAGGACCCAAAAGTTGGTCACAAAGCCTCTGTAATGCTGGCTCTTTGTAATGCTGGCTCTCTTGCCCAGAGATGAACCATTTGCTTGGAGTTCATAGCTGGGGGCAGCTGCACCCTTTGAGTGATGTTTGTTGGTTTCTCAAAACATCTGGTTGGACACTACAGAAAATGGAATACTGGAATAGATGGGTGTAAAGGTCGTACTTTGCCTAGAGTGCAAAAAAAAAAGCCACAACCTTGGGCCAGCTCTGGATGGTTCACCATACAAAGTAAATTTAGACTTGTGGGTCACCATACCAAAAGGATTGGGAACCACTGCCTTAGGTTATCCCCTGAAAGGAGGTCAAGGAACTGGAATCTAAGCATGAAGAGAGAGCTATTTCAGTGGAGGAGGAAAGAGTATTGGAGGTGTGCAGATCACTGTTGTTTTTAAGAATGACTTGGTATGGTGGGCAGGAGGAGGGAGAATAGATTTTTATTGAGTCCTCTTCTAATTTCTCCTTGCCCACATGGATATCCATCATGCTGTTAGGTTCCAAATCCTAAATGTAAAACTTTTCATAGGTTTGGTGGAGCACTAGTTTACAAAATCAATATCTGAACCTTGTTAGTAAGGAGTTCATTGATCTATCTTTCCAAGTAGCTGGGTAAGAGCCATTTCCATTGGCTCCATTTCTTCTATATTTTGTGGAAATGAGAAGATATAAGATCTCACCAGAATTTCTATTATTTTAATCCTATCCCAATCTATGACAAGGGAATTGGTCCTTTCCGCATTTGGATCTCATCCCTGGTTTTATCAGAGTTCAACTTTCATCACAATGCCTTGCATTTATCCTTGGTTATAACAGCATCTATTTAACCCGGGACAAGTGTGGGGCAAAACCGGGGTGACCTCAATGTAATGTGGAAACAAAAAATACCCCGAAATAATTACAGGGATGAACTTGAGTGTAGTATAGAATGTTAAAATACCTCAAGATAATTACAGGGGTGAACTCGCATGTAATGTAGAATGTAAGTTTGGGGACAGGGTTGAACCAGGATTTAAGGTCTAGTGCAGGAAGGACCGGAAACTGCCTCATCCACTGAAAATTTGATAGGACTAGCTTAGATCAGTGCAGTTCTGCAAGTGACCCTCCTAGTTCAGACCTGCTACTTTAGCATTCCTATAGCTGAAAAACATTTTCCAGTTGCTAATTGAATGTACAAACATGAATGCCCTTTAACAGATCAACGTCTGTGGCAGCAAACCCATTCTAAAAGAGTTGACCTTCTCTGCCACTTCTCTTAGTCTTAACCATTATTCTTAGGAGACGAAATTCTAATTAGAGTATCTCATTTCACTGAAAACTGTAAGATATAGAGAGGCCAGGTACAAAGATCAGACATTTCCTTAATTCCTGAACTGTTTGATCAGGCATACCACTTTCACCCTATCTTTAGAATAGGAATTAACCTCCAGAGTGAGATGTTATTCAAATGGTTCCCTGTTGTTATAATGCATAATCCAAAGAGCCCTGTTAAGGTGTGTTGATAGCCTTGTACCTATTTTGTGATGGGTTTTTCATACTTTCTGAACAACCTTGACCTTCTGCCATATCAAAAGTGACCTTGAAAGAGTTTTAAAGCCTCTTTGTGACAAGCACAAAGGTTTTGTTTCATACTGAAAAGTCTGGCTAACCATGTATCACAGGGGAACAAATTTCATATTAACAATGAAATTCTATGGAGGGTTACACCAGTTTAAACCCACTGAAATCAATGTTCTTAGACTAGTGTAACTCTGCATATTGTGTTACCCAAATGGCCTACATGTGTATAACCCTCAGTGCTTGGAGCATCCCTCTTATGTGAAGCACATACACATGTATTCCTGGGCATAATGTTATTAAGGGATCACTGTCTAGTGTATACCAGGGTCCAAAATTTGGGTAGTGCTTTCTTATGGGAATTGGGAGTTCCCCAGAAATAAACAGGCAGAAAATAGAATAAAACTGAAAACTTTATTAGGAAAAGTAATAAATAGAACAGCTGAAAACACACTGAGAAACTGAACATGCATGCAAGTTAGGCTATTCTTATACATGAATATACTGTGACTAGATATAAATTTTGGCAATTTAACAATATAAAAAAGAGGTCTTTCATATATTCAAGAAAATATTTTAATGAAATGCTTCATATTTATGCTTGTGGTTTTTTACATTTCACATCACAGCTTCTTGTTCCTAGTATGAGTGATGGCTTGACTGCATAAGCAATCAAAATGGTAGCTTGGGGGAAGAATTATTTTCAAGCACACAGTCTGGTGTGCCTCAGAATCCCACTCAGGGTTGCAGAGAGTACTCAAGTATAGTCCTCAAATCATAAAAGCTGTGTGAATTCTGAACATTTTCCCTGTCATTCTCTGCAACACTGTAAGGGATCCTTGGATGTACCTATCAAACCATATGGAAAAAGAACTTAGGGAAGCCAAACATCTTGGTGATCTGCCTTATTACCATATGGGCAACTCTGGCATGCTTCAGATTCCAGTTAACTGTCTTGTGCAACACCATTATCATGTGCCACAAAAGCATCTGCGTGAACTGTAAGTTGCACCATAACACAGATACCATAGAAATAAGGAGCCCAAAAAATCATTTAAAGAACTGCTATGATTTTTGTGCAAGGGCACATCATCCATTCAAATAGTCTGTTGAGACTCATCTTACTGAAGCTAAACCTAAAGTATCTGTTATTGTAAGGAATGCACACTCATTGTATATGTATCCCTTTCACTATCTCCCTCTTGTATCTTTCTTATCCCCTTTATGGCAAATGGCAAACCGTAAGATTTGCTTGCCTTTTTATACTCTGTAAGGTGCTGTGCAGGAATGTAGAATAGTATAGCACAGCATGATTGCATCAAATCTCAGAAGCTAAGCAAGATCAGTACTTGGATAAGAGACCACCAAGGAAGAGGAAGGCAATGGCAAACCACCTCTGCTTAGTTACTTGCCTTGAACACCCTATGAGGTCGCCACAAGTTGGCTGATTTGACAACACTTTAAACACACACAAACTGCGGTGCACATTTTGCTCTATATTGATAACAACAACAACAACATTCACCTACAGAAACCAGAAAGCAGGAGAATTGAAACAAAGCACAAAGAAAAATGAACAGAATCAGGGAAACTTGTTCATCCCTAAAATGGAGGTCTCAACTGTAAATTTATTTGCACTGTGATAGTATGCAAAGTGACTTCAGTGGTTTAGACTGGAGTAAGTCTACATAGGATTGCACTTTTAGTTAATTCATCCTTAAAGTAATTCCCTTGTTATTGTTGAAACTCCCCCCCCCCAATTTTAATGGACATCCATACTGACTTGTAGCAGTCACTGCAGATGTTGTTTGTTTTTAATTCATGTATGGGAGGGGGCTGACTGTAAAGGCAGAGCAAGTAACAAATCTGGGAAAAATGTGTTTGAAGAAAAGCACTGTATTTCACACCTAATGTGGCCAAACGAAAACAAAATCTGAAAATAGCTCTCCAGAGGCATCGAGATTGCAATGCTGACACAGCAGTCCTCTAGCCAGCAACAGCCCAGATTTTTCCATCACATCTCTTTCAAGTTAATCATGATATATTTACATTTATTTTGGATTTAAATTTGCTAGAGCAGCCACACACGGGTATGACACCAATATGGAAAGTTTCTGAACAGTTTAATCAGATGTCAGCAGGGATCTTTGGTCTTTTAAGCAAATGAATGAATGAAGTTATTTAATTTTGCGATTTATTGACTTTGGGGGATGACTATTTTCATGCATGTAATATTGCTTATGGGTTTTGATCTGTTTGTATTGATTTGTTGTGTTTCTGATTAACATCTTTTTAATCCAAGTGTTTTAAATAGGATTTGGCCACAGGTTAGTTTTGGTGCACGTCACTGAAAAGCTATGCTTCCTTGGAAAGCAGCTCTTCCTGCACTGCCAGCAGTAATGTTTTAAAATAACAGTGATTGTAATGGTGATTAATCTCTGCCATTGTAAAATACTTACCCGATTTTTTTAAAAAAAATCTAGCATCTGTTTCCACAGAAACAGCAGCTAGTGAGGGAGACGAAAAAAACTTACTTTTGTAGTTTTTAAGTGTTTCTTTGAGCTTTCTTAAAAATGTTTCAGGAATCATGCATGGAAGACAGCTTCATAATGGTCCCAATCAGAACCACAGATTCTGTAGCAGATTCGATAGCATAATCATGTTATTGTCTCTTACTACGGGCCCCAGTCTTAAATATATTGTGAGTTTGGGTCTGGTTACTGTGACCGAGGCTATCCTAGGAGCTTGGCCCATAGTGAGATGCCTTTCGAGAGCCAAAGCCTATGACCAACAAATGGATCCTGAACTATTGTAGACATCTATTTAATGGCCCTTTATTATTAGGGTATGGCTGTGTCCAAGCACTAGTCAGGACTTGGAGCAGGACTCTGTCATGTCAGCTGGAGGGACTGTCCAGCTCTCTGTCTGTGTTTTGATCCTGGAATAGACACTAAAAAAGAGCTTGCAGAACCTGGTGTTTAGTTCAGTGGGATCTAGAACACATTCTGAGAGCATAGCTTATAAGTGCTGCTTCACAAACACATGTGCATCCATCACTTGATGAGACTTGTTTGAATGGTGAATCAGCTACCACATATCAACCACAATTTAAATTTTCATATAACTTGATTTCAACCATAATGCTTCTGATACACCAACATCAAGATATTTTGCTCTGTATGTGTTGTGTCCGCTGACCACCACCAGGGGCCAGCGAACTCCCCAGAGCTTGACTCTGGGAGAACTGTCATGCCTGCCCTTGCTGATGACCCTGATGAGGCACCTGCCAGCCAGGAGCATGTGGAGTTGACACCACAGGCTCCTGAGGAACGTACTGCAGCAGAGACTTATAGACAAAGACTGGCTCCTGTGGATGAAAGCTCCCTAAGTGATGAGGAGGATAGAGCCTCCCAGGAAACACCTGCACAGGATCAGGCTTTGCTGCAGCACAGAGATTCCTCACCCGATTCACCACCAGCTGTAACCAGGCTCCGGAATCAACGGAGACAGGAGCTGAGAGATCGACGCCGGGATGCACGCATGCGTGCAAGATGATCTCTCAGCCCTGAGTATTGACTGAAACATGACCTTCCTCCCTGCCAGCTAACGAGTTAATTAGCCAGCACTGTATATCTTCAAGCCTGTTGCTGGCAGGAACTCGTGCTGGCAAACGTCTTTTGACAGGACCTACTCCGTGTATCTCTGCTCCAGAACTCTTGTCGTCTTGATCCTCGGCTTTTGACCCTCGGCTTCGTTGACCCTGCTCTCGTCTCTGACTCCTCTGGCATCGTTTGGATTTATGGACATTGAACTCTGGTATGTCTGACCCTGGCTTTGGATTCTGATTTAAACCTGTTTGAACTTTGCTGCTTGTCTTACTCGGCTTGACTTCGGACTGCTCTTGGACTTTGCTTGCCTGCATCACGCCCCCTGGCCCTGCCGTGACAAGAACAATGGGGACTAGGCTCCTAGTCCCTCCACTGGGGAACCAATGGGCACCATGGCGGGAGATTCAAACCCACCAACGGGACCCAGGGGTGTGTCCCCAGGGTGTATATAGTTGGCCTGCCGGCCGTTAGAGTTAGTTCGTGTTGTGTACCAATAAAGCATGCTGTGCACTATGCCAGTCTTTGTCCTTCGTACATGCGGCTAACCCACTACACAATAGTATGGTATCCTACAGTTCTCCTTCTGATGTAAAAATGTTTCAAAACCTCAGCTGCTTAGGGCAATTGCTTAATGGGGTTGACAATGTTTGTAGCAGCACCCTGCATGAACCCATAAAACCAACTGAGTTACACTAGGCTTTATTAATAGCTGGCATTCATCAGTAAAAATCTTTGCCCTATATTTTGAAGACAGATTGCTGATGAATAAGTAGCCTATCATGGTCACCAGGGTTTTGAGCAAACACACCCTGCTGCTTAGGGCAATTGCCTAATGGGGTTGACAATGTTTGTAGCAGCACCCTGCATGAACCCATAAGACCAACTGAGTTACACTAGGCTTTATTAATAGCTGGCATTCATCAGTAAAAATCTTTGCCCTATATTTTGAAGTCAGATTGCTGATGAATAAGTAGCCTATCATGGTCACCAGGGTTTTGAGCAAACACACCCTGGCTCCAAACTTGGCCAGCATTCCCATTGGCTTGGATTAACCTGGCCTGCACATTAAAACGGTGCCGAGAGGTCCTTCCGCTATATGCTGCTCAAACAACTGAGAGCTTGGTTGATGCTGCTCAGCACCATGGTTATCCCCACAAAACTCACCCAGTCACTGAAGCCAATGATGGTCTGGTTCAAGAAAAATCCTTCCTTTAGATGCCACAGGTGATCGTCAATTGCCCTACCTATGTAGCAATCCACCCTATTCCTGCCAACCTAGTTACAGCAGGTCAGAGCATGCCAAATTATTAAACCCAGGCTGTGAAAGTTCCTGTCATGTATACTTTTTAAAATAAAACCTTCACAATTGTGGTCAAATGGAATGTCAACTCATTTTGAAAAGAAATTGGGTCCATTGTTTACTTAAAGGAGATACAGTAATACATGAACTTCAGTATTATGGCATAGATATTGCCGGGCATGCTGTTTTGATGCATAACCGAGAATATAAAAGCATGAGGATTCTAATCTAAAACAAGAATTTAAAAACAAAATTATTCCAAGAGAATATTTCTAAATGCAAAAACAATGTTTCTGTTTTTCTGAAAGCAAGTAAGATAGATGTAAATCACCAGGAGTAGAGACTACTTAACATGACAAATGAGTATCATTTGGAGGTCTATGATTCAACTGCTAAGCAATGCCAGGATAATTCAGTGGGTTTAGCATGAAATTATAGGATCCTTGTCTTTTGCATTTCCTTACCTATGAATAAATTCAAAACAAAAGTGGTATGTCTAGATAAAGATCTAGGATTCACTCTAGAGATTCTCTATGCAAGCTTCAAGTGACATCCCATTGCATGCAAAAAATATCCACCACAGAACAGATCCTCCCCACTGTCAGCTTTGACAGCAGTGAACATATGTTCAGGACGAAGAAAAGAAACTCACTGAATGAATGAATGAATGAATGAATGAATGAATGAATGAATGAATTAGGTGACATCTGAAGTTAATGATGCAAAATTAAATCTAAAAACACACAGATTGCTGCAGCACTAAACATTAATATTATAAATACCTAAATGTGACATAATCACATTTGTGTAATCTGTGTTTCTGTTAGTTGCCACCTCGTGGCCCCAGTGGCAGACAGGCAGATACTTTAGTTGATCCATCAGACTAGGCATGCTCCTGGGGAAGGTGGGGCTTAGTAAGGATTTTCCAAGATTGATGCCTGGTTGATGCCTTCTATGCTGTGGCTCAAATAAAGCAGAACTATACCCTTGCCTTGCTGCTGTGGATTCCAAATGTTACATTTTGCCTTGAGGTACCATCCACTGAATAAACATTTGAAACTGCTTCCTAAAAATTATTGCTCCATCCTGCCTAGTGTTGTCTGTTCCAACCGCTAGTAGCTTTACAAGATCTCAACCAGAAGACTTTTCTAGTGCAGTTCACTGAAATCCCTTTAAAGTTAAAAATGAGTATGTGTCCTTTTGTATGCAGAGCTATATCCTCTAACTATGCATTCCATGTATAAGCACGTAAAATGTTTCTCGAGCATCAATCTATTTTCATTTCACCTCCCCAATATACACTGAATTGTCGGTTTTCCAAAAGTGTTTGGATTAAAAATGATTTGTCTAACATTAGAAGAAAAGCATGCATTAAAATTGATAGTACTGACTGAGTGCATTTCTATCCTACCACATGGTCTTGAAAAGGTCTTAAACAATTCTTCATGGTTTCCAGTTAGTCTGTGGTGAATTCTGTACTTTCACTATTGCTCTTTCAGTCTTGTGATTGGCACTTCCCCATGAAGATACAAAACAAAAGCATGGATTTCACTTGCTTATGGCTGTTCTACATCATAATTATTAAAATACTCTAACATATTTTAAGGGTGGGCCACACTAAAACAGCCCAAGTTGTGGCTCCCATAACTTGGGCCCTCTCCACCCTGTCTCCAGACTTGACCACCAGTAATGCCAGCCTGGCTTATTGTTGCCTGCACAAGAAATGTGCCAAGAGATGCCAAGCTGCATGCCCTTTCCCAGTGTACCATTCAATATGTGTGTGTGTGTGTGTTCAGTGCCATCAAGCTGCTACGTACTTAGGATGACATTATGAATTAATGACCTCCAAAATGTCCTATCAGCATTGCTCAGGTCTTGCAAGGTGAAGGTCATGGCCTCTTTGATTGAGCCAATCCTTCTCATGTTGGGTCTTCCTCTTTTCCTACTACCTTCAACTGTTCCTAGTATCGTTATCTTTTTCAGTGACTCTTCTCTTCTCATAATGTGATGAAAGGATGATAGCCTCAGTTTAAACATTTTAGATTCTAGGGAAAGTTCAGGCTTGAACTGATCTAGAACCTACTTATTTGTCTCTTTGGTAGTCCATGGTATACGTAACACTCTTCTCCAACACCACATTTCTAATGAGACAAACTTCTTCCTGTCAGCTTTCCTCACTGTCCAACTTTCACACCCATACAAAGTCATACATAGTATGGACTTTCTTTATTTTGGTTGCCAGTGACACATCTTTACACTTAAGTATCTTTTCTAGCTTCTTCATGGCTGCCCTTCTAAGTCTCAATCACCTTCTGATTTCTTGATTGGTTGATGATTTGGTCAGTGCTGCTCAACACCAAGGGCATTTCCTCACAAATTCACCCTTCCATAAAGTGAATGTTGGGGTGTGCAGCAATGACTCTCCATCATATCTAATACCCCAGAGTACTTTCCAGTTAGCCCTAGCTATGCTGATCAACCTGTTCTATTCCTGCCCAAACTAATTATGGCCTAACCAGTTAGAGACATTTAATCTACCCACCTTGGAAATATCATGAAGAAAGTGAAGCAACAGCCAATCTTTGGGAACCCCCTAAATTCCCATTCAGCCTCAAAGTGAATGGCTAATCCCATGATTGGGCTTGCTGTGATGAGACGAGAAGCTCAGTTAAATAGAGAAATTTATTAATTGGGCCACAAAATGGAGGGCAAAAATATATCTGGCCTCCCTTCTAAAGACTGAATCAGAGGCCATTGATCTTTTAAAGATCGAGAGATTCCCGGGCCCTTACGAGGACGTGTGGCAGGAGCAGCGGCGGCAATGGCGATGGCGGCAGCGGAGTTGGCCCTGGTGACCCAGCGTGCACGAGGCTGGATGGAGGCGGAGTCGGGGTGCGCAGCGGCGTGGTGACGCGGCGTGGTGGAGCCTGCGGGATGGAACCAGAGCTGCGGCTGGCGCGTTGCCGAGCACCGGGTGAAGCCCACCGGAAGGAACCGCGGTTTAAGACCTGCACCGGGCGCCAGGAAGTGAAGCGCCGAAGAGCTGCCAGGGACTGAACAACGAGCCGAGCCAGGAACTGAATAACAACTGAGCCGGCGGCCGGGGTGCTGGTAGGTTATCACTCCCCATACAGATAATGTGGCCCTAGTTAGGGATAAACAGCTGTGTAAACCGCTCAGAGACCCTCCGGGGTCAGGGCGGTATATAAGTCGAAAATTAAATAAATAAATAAATAAAAAATGATGCCTCAAGGATGGGCAGGTAGGTCATCAGCACATGGCAAGTTCCTCAATGGGAGAGGTGAAGCTGGCTTGTAAAGATTCCATAGTCTTCCTCCATTGGCCAGGCAATCACATTTAAAGCCTTAAAAGCCAGAAATGCATTCATTCTCACAATGGTCTACCATGGCCCCTGCCACACGGCAGGGGAAAAGCCTCTAAAGGCACGGCTTTTAAAAGCCGCGCCAATGTTGAGACGCCGCGGTGGGATCCCATGCATCCCCTGGCCGCGGCGCCTTTTCTCCCCGGCACGATCAAACGCCGGGGAGAAAACATGGCTCTGACCGGGAGCCAGCCGAACTGCGCATGTCGGAGCATGCACAGTTCGGCTACGGGCCGGGGTTGTGCCGGCGCAAGGACGCGCCGGTGATCAAATGCCCATTTTGTAGCGCGGCTTCCCGTTGAACCACCAAGGTAGGTGGTTTCAACTTGAGGCAGATTTGTGCGGGGAAGGGCCAGTTCGGGGACGGAAGCTCGACGCTTCCCAGATGTTGTGTTGTGATCGCGCCGGTTTGATCCGCCCCCGAACTGTCCCGCTCCCGGCCCAAATCGCCTAGTGTGAACGGGACCCACGTAATGCATAAAGTATCTACTCACCATCTAATGCATAAAGTATCTACTCACATATCCTTCAAGTGCAGTCTTCAGATATGTATCACACTTGTGGTTCGCACATCATAATAGTACATAGATATTTCAGATGCTACCCACAAAACTCAAAGCATAAACAATTTAGGTATGTTTCGCTTTCTCCTGCTTCTGTATCAGGTCATTTGCTGCCCTTACAAATGATGTAAAAACCCACTGCGAAATAATGGAGGCTGTTGCAAAATTTTTATATTATGCAATCAGAAGATGAGGCTTGAATCTTAGTATTTTCCCATATTTCTATTATGTTTTGTGCTTTCATGCCAATAGAGGTTTTGTGTGTGTGATGTAAAAACACATGGCATCCCAAGAGATATATAGATACATGGGCTTGGATCTTGTGATAGTCCTGTACCTGGGTCAGGGGGGAGTGGATGTGGATATCAGACTCCCCACACTGGAATAGGCACCTTTGGTGCCACCCCAGAAAGCTAGGAGCCTGGGAGCAACACTGGAAGCCTCTCTCTCTATGGAGGCCCAGGTTACTGCAGTTGCCAGATTTGCATTTTTCCATCTTAGGCAGACAAGGCTGATGAGACCATATCTCTCCCCCCAGGACTTAGCTACAGTGATCCATGCAATGGTCACTTCCAGGCCTGATTACTGCAACTTGCTCTATGTAGGCTTACTATTGTGTAGTGGGTTAGACGCATGTATAAACCACAGAGACTGATGTGGTGATCAGCATGGTTTACTGGTACACAATTAGAACATAGGACAACGGCCATGAGGCCAACTTTATACAGTACCTAGGAACACCCCTAGATCCTATTGGTGGGTTTAAATCTCCTGCCAAAGTTCCTATAGGTTCCCCATGGAAAATCCAGGAGCCTAGTCCCCATTGTTTCTCGGGAGTGAAGCTAGGCAATGCATCGCTGGCGCCTAGTGGCAGTCAGTGGACATAACACTTACCCTTGAGACTGACCCGGAAATTACAGCTGGTGCAAAATGTGGCAGCGCACCTGCTGACATCAATACCTATGCAAGCACACATTTGGCAGGTGCTCTGACAACTGCATTGGTTGCCAGTTGACGTCCAGATTCACTTCAAGGTGTTAGTAATAACATTTAAACCTTTACATGGCCTGGGATCCACATATCTGAGGGACTGCCTCTTCCCATATAGGCCCCACAGAGCATTACACTCTATAGACCAATATCTCCTGGTTGTCCCTGGCCCAAAGGACATCTGTCTTGCCTTGACCAGGGCCTGATGGAACATGCTCCCAGTCAAGGGAACCTCACACAGCCAGCTGACTTGTCAGAATTGTGATTGTGTTTTATTGTTTAAATTGTTTACATTTTTAATTGTATTTATTGTGTTATTTTATGATGTTACCTGCCCTGAGCCCACTCGCAGGATGGTTGGGCTATAAATACAAATAATAAATAATAAATAAATAAATAATACTCTTTGCTAGTGAAAGGCATTCCCATCAATGGAACAGGACTTCATCAGCTTCCCCCTGCCAGTGCAGTCTGAAATTATCCCCACGATCCAGCTTCTGAGGGAGGGGGGACCCCAAGAACAATATGAAAGTAGATTCAGAGGTCTGCCTTGGGAGGGGGAACTGGAAAAATCCCCCTCTCTTCATTAGAAAAAATTAACCATAGGGTCCAACCCATGGTTCTTATGTGTCAGTGCCTGGCAGAAAGTTCAAAAAGGCCCTACGACAGTAAGAACCTTTTGGAAGGCCAAAGGAAAATATCAGACACTCTGCCTTCAACCAGTGAAACTTGAAAACTAGGGCCTTCAGTAAATGACAGATTTTCCTGCTAATTTCTGTGATTTACTGCCTTGTCTTGAAATTTACCACATCACAAAGTAGCTAATGATGTAATTTATTATTCTGTATCTTTTATACAACTTTTACACAACATTTAATGTTCTTCATAATGTTTATCTTCAAACTCTTATTATACAGATCAGAGACTAAAATTGACATTTGTCCTAATCTCTGTGTACCTCCATTACACCGGCAGACCACTGGTCCATATAGCTCATTTTTAGTCTTCTCTTTCCCACAGAGGGATCTCCCAGTCCTGCTGTCTGATGAGAACCTTTAGGTGGAGTTTTAACAGGAAGACAAATCTCTGCAAAACATGAGCTCCTTCCACTGAGCTCTGGCCTTCCAGTGAGTCTGAATAGTAGTTTTAGGCTCCTTGTTACATGTTGTACCCACTTAAAATTTCCATCCATGCATGGGTGTGATTTTTACCTATTTCCCCTTCCACCTCAGACCCTTGACTCCCTTAAGCTATTCCTGGGGTCCACCCATTCTCCAGAGTAAACATTTTGGAATCATTTTGGGCTGCATTGGGAGGGTAAAGCAGAAATGTAACACCTCTGCAGATTGATTCAGGTGGGTAGCCGTGTTGGTCTGAAGCATTAGAACAAAGTTTGAGTCCAGTGTCACCTTTTTGGAACTAAAGTACCCACCTGATGAAGTCAAGAAGCAGCTTAACAAAGCCAAATGGTACTCAGGAAAAACCTGTTGCAAGACAGGCCCAAAAGAGACAATAACAGAATACCACTAGTGGTCACATACAGTTTTCAACCCAAAACAGCTCAATGCATCATCAGCAACTTACAGCCTCTACTGGATAACGACAATTCTCTTTCACAGGCACTGCAGAGTAAAACTTTTCTTGTGCACAGACAGCCCCCCAATCTTAAACAACTCCTCAATCACAATAACACAACATCTAATTTGAACATGGTACCAGAGCTTTGCTGCCACATACACCCAGACATCACTAGACCTAACAACATCAACTACACCATCTCAGGCTTATTCACATGCTCATCTTCTAACATTGTATATGCCATTAAATGCCAACAATGCCCTTCGGTTCTCTACATAGGGCAAGCAGGTCAAACTCTGTGGATAATGGACACAAATCTACCACGAAGTAGATAAGTGGACACAAATCTGACATCAAGAATCACAAGACTGAGAAACCTGTAGGAGAACACAGCCTTCCAGGACATTCAAAGTAGCTGTTTTATTGCAAAGGAACTTCAGAAACAGTCTGGAAAGGGAAATTGCTGAATTACAAGTCATTACAACACTCAGAACAACCCTTCAGGACTTAACAGGGATATTGGTTTCTTATCTCACTCCATATGCTAACATCGTTCAGTCCTTACATCTGTATTCTCACCAAGAAGGGCTGTACAACCCCTTTATTTTAGTGTGTTTCTTATTTGAAATAATGGTGATTGTAATGTAATGCAATGAATATTAGAATGCAATGTTATTTAGAATGTAGAATGGAATGTATTTCTCTGGTCTGGTGACAGAGGAGACAGAACATTGCACAATCAGCCCACCTCAAAGAAAAGGATAGTTACCTCCATATTAGTTAACTTCATTCTTGAGAGGAGACAGATGGAGTGTAACAACAAAGTCTCATTTGAGTACTCTCAGCTTTCTGCAATTAAGAAGGATACATTTACACATCAGTCTCCATTTTTGATAGATTTATTTACTTCATCATGCCCCCCCAATTAAATCCAAACAAATGGTGACCATATAAACTTAGCTTGTTATTTCTGTTAGGTCCTTGCATCTGTTAAAACATCTTCATTATGTTGTATGCTAATTTGCTGCTCACCCTCTAGCTACATGTATAGATTGGTAACTTCCATTTCAATATATCTGAAGAAGTGTGCATGCACACAAAAGCTCATACCTTGAATAAAACTTTGTTGGTCAAAGGTGCCACTGGACTCAAACTTCTGCAGATGGAAATACTTCTGCTCATGTAATTTTAAGCAGGATCCAAGCCAGTAAATGCAGTACACTCTCTCTTTTTTTTAGCCCCCCGGAGGGGATTTTTTATTGCATTTTTAATAGACTACAAACTACAACGAAAAATTGGGAAGGGGTAACTACATCTAGGGAGAAAGGAAAGAAAACCACAACTAACTAAAACCCCAAGTATAGGAGATCATAACAACAGTTTATATAAATGTTAATCTTAAATTGCTAGTATTACTTTGAACATAGTTGGCTATGCTAATTTTTTTAATCGTTTTGTCCAATGTTTTATCCATTTAAGAGAACCCCCGAGCATCCCACAATATAACTAAAGTTTTAAGGCATAATTCAGAGTCCTTCATCTTTCATTTTGTCTTATCTTTTCTAATCCTCAATTTATATGTACGCTTGGGGGCAGCCGCCCCCTTATCAGAAAGAGAGTCCTCATCGGAAGACACCGAGTCCAATTCGCCACTGGATTTGCTGTCATCTTCTTCTTTCTCGACCTCGGCTGGCTCTCCCAGCTGCACTCTCAGGAACTCACGTGCTTTGGAAACAGAGTCAATCTTTTCTTTTTTATCTTAGTTTGAAAATTTCGTATTCTGGAATTAACCATCTGTAGACAATGCTGTTTGTTTGAAGAAAAAGGATTAAATCTTTATGTTTCTTTCTCTTTTGCCTTATTTCAAATGGAATGTCTTTTAGAATCCTGATGGTGTTGTCCCCGATTTTCAAGGGTGTTCCTGTAGTTGCTTTCAG
The DNA here is from genome assembly GCF_001447785.1 of Gekko japonicus. Lineage (NCBI taxonomy): Eukaryota > Metazoa > Chordata > Lepidosauria > Squamata > Gekkonidae > Gekko > Gekko japonicus. The sequence goes on from NW_015167558.1 coordinate 419,953, forward strand.
GATAGAATCCCTCACATGTTGCTTTGAGAATCTAGCCACTATTTCCCCAGGCAGATTATTCTTTTTGACGTACATGGAATAGGACCTATAGACCACATCCATTTCGCTTGCAAGATACTC
>NW_015167558.1:420595-423283 GCF_001447785.1 Gekko japonicus
CCCCTCCCCCGCTTGCTTTTCTCGCTGTTCCCAGGGGTAGCTTTCTTTTTAAATTCTCATTTCACTTTAACCCGACTCACAGTTCATTGTTGGTCATACGACCTCACTTGGCATATGTTTAAAATGCTCGATCTCTGATGCTTGTCCCGGTCAGCGGCTCTAAATCCATACGGACACTCAACGGCAGGACCGTCAGGACAGAGGAGTGCCTCAATTCCCCAGCATCACACTGGCGAAGAGGCCACCCCTCAAAAGCTTCATGGCTAGGAGCCTTTTGCCAAGGCTCCAGGGGGGTAGTGACCCATCACCCCCTCCTTTCCGCTGGTGCTCAGATCACATCCCCGGGAGGTCCGGGAGATGTGTCCGCCAGCGTGTCTCCATAAACCGAAAGTCCAAATGCAGTACACTCTCAATCAGAGGTGAACTAGTAGGTTGTGAGTTTTGCTGGGTTTTTTGAACCGAAAGTCCAAATGCAGTACACTCTCTATCAGAGGTGAACTAGTAGGTTGTGAGTATCTGCCCATATCAATAACAAAAACTTCTGAATAAGAACATTTCTCCTTAGTTTTCTTGATTTATGGATCAATGCCAGCATTCACCACATTTAAGTAAATGTCTTGGGGGCCTTCCAAACTGTTGAAAAATTAATTACTTCTCAAACACATTTAATGTATGCTACAGTTTTCCAAATGTAATTGCAGATATACTATTGAAATTTATATCTTCCTACCTATATAATATTAATCACAACCAAAAAACCCCCACACAGTCAATGCTGTAATGACTGACTTGAATCTTGTGAGTTATGCCAAAGCAACTGAGAATAAGCCCCAAATGTGTTGTGAAACCAGTGATGTAAAATGAAATAAATTCCCGATGTCAAACTGATTTAACTGACACACTAACTAATCTTGATAGAGTATCCAAGTTCATAGCCATGACTGAAGACCACTAAGGGGGCGGAAAGTGCTACTCATGTTGCTAATGAGCAAACATACAGCAGTTGCTAACAAGTATCTTCCTATTGTTATATACCAGTTCGTTAATTTAAATTTATATCTCGTCCCTCAGACTGGATGAGGGCTCATTCTCAGCAGCATACTAAAATCTGGGTGACTTAAAATTTGAAATGTAGCAAAAAAACAAATTAATCTACAGATGGAATGGCCCACTGCTTGTCCATACCTACCAATTACATTTTCTAAGAAATACTCTTATATCGTCCTTGCATGATGTTTAAGCTCATTAGACAAACTACACATTACAATGCATACACCTCTGCGGCTGAAAATGGCAGCTCTAACTCAAGCTCTCTTCCTGCTTTATAAAACGTAGCACAAAGTTATGCCTGTCTTGATGTCACAGCATTGGAAATTCCACATCTCAACTGCACAAAATTAGCTGACACTGGTTGGGTGGCCAGGAAACACACAATGTTGTTGAGGCAGACTGTTGTAGACATTATGAGAGACGTATAGCTTAGATTTTGGGTGGTCACTAGGATTAATCACTATGATGAATTTCATGAGAAAGAGAGTTCCTGAGAAAGATAACAATGATTCAGAATGGGTAAATATTTTTACTGTACATATTTGATTGAGGACAAAGCCAAGATGGAGGAACTAAGTAGATAAATTGTTGAATATTTTTTCCAAACTAGACTGTACATTGAGACAAAGCAGAAAGTTAAACAACCACATTATTTCAACAATTCACATTCGTAACATTACAGAAGTTAAGATCATTCTTTGAAAGCCAATATATGGTTAGTGATGTGCACTTGGGGTGGGAGTATTTCTCAGATTTCAAAAAAGGCATAAATACTGGTATTCAGTGGTATTCAGGTCCCCTGCTACCATTTTGATATTCAGGTTTGGATTTTCCCAGGATTTCACAATTATTCAGGTTCCATTATTCCCTATGGGGGAACTTTTTCAGGAGGTCTGGAGTGGGTGTTTTGGAACCAAATAACATCAAAATTGCAGGGGAGCTAGTCCTGCCTGTCCACCAAAGACCCCCCTCAATTCTTAATCAAATTGGACCAAGGGGGCTGAATAAGGTAACCCCAGCCATCCTACTTGCAGAGCTGTGAACTGGGAGGAAAAATGGACCTGCCCCCATAAAAAAGGGAGGGGTATGAAGAAGCCAGCCAGACTCACAGCTCTCCTGGGCCCTTCACCTAGTTGGTACCAGCTGGAAGCCACCCTCCCCGAGTTAGGTGGCACTTTCTTGATTGGATCCCATTGGAAGGAAGAAATGCCACTTCCTGGGGAATTTGGAAAATTAAAGAAAAATAACATGCCTGCTGATGATAATGATAAGCACCTGAACATGAAAAACTACATGGGGGGGGGGGGGGATTAATGCCAAAGAATCCCAGATTTGTGTAACGATTCTGGAAAATTATGGTAACAACCCAAAACAGTGATTTTTGTGTATGTTTATATATTTGCTGCTTGGGAGTTCCAGAATGAACACACCTATGTACAGTTAAAGGTTAAATTTACTCAAGTACAGGACTGAAGTGGTGTATCAATGTCTGATGGTGCTGATAGTTTTTTTTTTGGGGGGAGGGATTGGAATGAAAGGGGAAGTAACAACTGGATTGTCCAGGTTTCCCCATTTCATAAGAACATAAGAGACGCCAATGTTGGATCAGGCCAAAGGCCCATCCAGTCCACCACTCTG
>NW_015167558.1:423650-425980 GCF_001447785.1 Gekko japonicus
CTGCGGTCATCAGGCAGTCGGACCACGTACATTCAGGAGCCCACCTTCGTCGCCAGATGTTAAGTATGCCACTTAACTCGGAGGAACAGTTCAACAAGTGATTTCAGCTTTATTCAGTGATAACAGCATGAAGGCTCAGCCTCGTAGGTGCTAGACCAGCTAGACAACTTCCATAGGCAAAACAGCAACTTATATACAATTCTGGCTGACATAGCCACACCTACAATGTTTCACAATAACCAATCACATTAGGTATGTTACAGCCAATCACAAGCGATACATAACGTCCAATCAAAACCATTCCCTCCAGAATACACACCATTGGTCAGTAACTACAATCCGCATAATGAGCTATGGTAACTCAAGCTCTTACCAAGACATAACAGTTTATATATTTGCTGCTTGGGAGTTCCAGAATGAACACCCCTATGTACAGTTAAAGGTTAAATTTACTCAAGTACATGAATGAAGAGGTGTATCAATGTCTGATGGTGCTGATAGTTTTTTGTTTTTGTTTTTTGAGAGGGGTTGGAATGAAAGGGGAAGTAACAACTGGATTGTCCATGTTTCCCCATTTCATAAGAACATGAGACGCCAATGTTGGATCAGGCCAAAGGCCCACCTAGTCCAACACCAAAAATACCAGGTGCCATCAGGAGGTCCACCAGTGGGGCCAGGACATTAGAAGCCCTCCCACTGTTGCCCCCCCAAGCACCAAGAAGACAGAGCATCACTTGCCCCAGAGCCCCTATCTCTACCTTGTGGCTGATGGACCTCTGCTCCATATGCTTATCTAATTCCCTTTTGAAGCCGTCCAGGCTTGGAGCCGCCACCACTTCCTGGGGCAGTGAATTCCAAGTGTTAATCACTCTTTGGGTGAAGAAGTACTTCTTTTCTTCCGTTCTAACCTGACTGCTCAGCAATTTCATTGAGTGCCCATGAGTTCTTGTATTGTGAGAAAGGGAGAAAAGTACCTCTTTCTCTACCTGTTCTTTCCCATGCATAATCTTATAAACCTCAATCATGTCACCCCTCAGTCGTCTTTTCTCCAAGCTAAAGAGCCCTAAGCGCTAAGCGCTTACATTTCATGTAACTATCAATTTTTCATTCCCCCCCCTCCTTGGAGCTCACAGTTGCCCTCTCCTCTGTTTTATCCTCAAAACAACCCTGTGATCAGGTTGAGAGTTACTAGTGTACAAGCGTCATGGCACAGTAGCGATTTGATCACAGGTTTCTCCCAGCAAGAGATCAACACTGTCAGAATGGACAGTGTAGATCATCTGACTCCTATGTGAAGGGTAGATACTTGAGAACAGTAACATAGGTATCATTTTCAGTTAGAGAGAGGCCAGTGCTTTTAAATCATTTGATTGCATAGTCATATTGCAATAATCTTGAGCTGAATTTTATTGTCTGTGTTTGGCTAATTTCAGTTGGCTACAAACAATGAATGAGTGATGGCATTCTGACTTCATATTGAAGAAACACACACATGAAAACATTTTGTCCTAAGTTAAATATCACACTACAAAAATGACATACTAAAGAAGAAATCATAATGTGCCATGCCATATTGTGTTTCATATTAACTTTTGGTTGAAAAAAATTCTAGGTTGCTTCTCTCATTTCAAGTCAACATCAATAGAAGAAAGAGACGAATTGTTCTCTTTTCTTTTGTGTGACAGAATTAGTTTATTTTATTGATGAACTAATAGGAATAACAATATTCTTACAAACCAATGATTATTTGATTTGAATTGTTAATAATTACTGCAAGTACTTCCTCATGCTGTGAGATTTCCCCCTTTTTTAACTCCAGGTACGTGTATTGTATCAAAGGCAATTCTTCAGGACGGTATACGGGGCTCCAATCAGGGGCTGCTGAGTGCACTTCTTAATGCTGTTTCTTTCCTCTTTTGGTAATGGAATTTTTTAAATGAAAAAAGTGGAACTGACAGGTGAATCAAAAAAGCAAATTTAAGGCAGGCATAAATATAATTTCTGACATTTCCTAATGGTGTTAATTACTGATGAACATCAAAATTTTTAGGTTTCCTTACATTTATCATGACATGCCTATATGGAGGCACAAGAAATCTAGATGCAAATCATAGATAGCTAACTAGAGAAAAGAGAGCTGAGAAGATATATCTATATCTAAATATTGACAGATGATAGATAGATAGATAGATAGATGAAAGAAAGAAAGAAAGAAAGAAAGAAAGAAAATAGAAGATAGATCATGATTATGATTATTATAGATAGATGATAGATAGATAGATAGATGATAGATATCTGTAAATATAACATGTAATGCCCAATTGTAAGAA
>NW_015167558.1:427072-433370 GCF_001447785.1 Gekko japonicus
CATCACTTGCCCCAGAGCCCCTATCTCTACCTTGTGGCTGATGGACCTCTGCTCCATATGCTTATCTAATTCCCTTTTGAAGCCGTCCAGGCTTGTAGCCGCCACCACTTCCTGGGGCAGTGAATTCCAAGTGTTAATCACTCTTTGGGTGAAGAAGTACTTCTTTTCTTCCGTTCTAACCTGACTGCTCAGCAATTTCATTGAGTGCCCATGAGTTCTTGTATTGTGAGAAAGGGAGAAAAGTACCTCTTTCTCTACCTGTTCTTTCCCATGCATAATCTTATAAACCTCAATCATGTCACCTTTCTCCAAGCTAAAGAACCCTAAGCGCTAAGTGCTTACATTTCATGTAACTATCAATTTTTCATTTTGCCCCTCCTCCTTGGAGATCACAGTTGCCCTCTCCTCTGTTTTATCCTCAAAACAACCCTGTGATCAGGTTGAGAGTTACTAGTGTACAAGCGTCATGGCACAGTAGCGATTTGATCACAGGTTTCTCCCAGCAAGAGATCAACACTGTCAGAATGGACAGTGTAGATCATCTGACTCCTATGTGAAGGGTAGATACTTGAGAACAGTAACAGAGGTATCATTTTCAGTTAGAGAGAGGCCAGTGCTTTTAAATCATTTGATTGCATAGTCATATTGCAATAATCTTGAGCTGAATTTTATTGTCTGTGTTTGGCTAATTTCAGTTGGCTACAAACAATGAATGAGTGATGGCATTCTGACTTCGTATTGAAGAAACACACACATGAAAACATTTTGTCCTAAGTTAAATATCACACTACAAAAATGACATACTAAAGAAGAAATCATAATGTGCCATGCCATATTGTGTTTCATATTAACTTTTGGTTGAAAAAAATTCTAGGTTGCTTCTCTCATTTCAAGTCAACATCAATAGAAGAAAGAGACGAATTGTTCTCTTTTCTTTTGTGTGACAGAATTAGTTTATTTTATTGATGAACTAATAGGAATAACAATATTCTTACAAACCAATGATTATTTGATTTGAATTGTTAATAATTACTGCAAGTACTTCCTCATGCTGTGAGATTTCCCCCTTTTTAAACTCCAGGTACGTGTATTGTATCAAAGGCAATTCTTCAGGACGGTATACGGGGCTCCAATCAGGGGCTGCTGAGTGCACTTCTTAATGCTGTTTCTTTCCTCTTTTGGTAATGGAATTTTTTAAATGAAAAAAGTGGAACTGACAGGTGAATCAAAAAAGCAAATTTAAGGCAGGCATAAATATAATTTCTGACATTTCCTAATGGTGTTAATTACTGATGAACATCAAAATTTTTAGGTTTCCTTACATTTATCATGACATGCCTATATGGAGGCACAAGAAATCTAGATGCAAATCATAGATAGCTAACTAGAGAAAAGAGAGCTGAGAAGATATATCTATATCTAAATATTGACAGATGATAGATAGATAGATGAAAGAAAGAAAGAAAATAGAAGATCATGATTATGATTATTATAGATAGATGATAGATAGATAGATAGATGATAGATATCTGTAAATATAACATGTAATGCCCAATTGTAAGAAAAAAGTTTCTTTGCAAGAGATGTACTTGACTGGAGTCTTCAACTCTAATATACAACTCTTGAAAAGTAAATCTAAAAAAAGTTAGGCCCATCAAAGCTCTCTTGAAATAAATGGCACATATACCTTTGATTGCAATGATAGCCTGAGCTGATTTTTTATTTCATTGCACCCGATTAGTAGAAGCTGAATCTATAAACTGGTTCTCTTGAAAAGTGTTACATCTGAGGTGATACGAAGTCATAGAAATGTTCTTTATATAGTAGCCCATTCAAACATACAAGTCATTACTTGATGTTATGGTCATCAAGGTTATGGTTTGTTTGTTTGTTTGTTTGTTTGTTTGTTTGTTTGTTTATCAAATTTATATTTCATTACTCCTTTGGCAATTGAGGCTTGGGATGGCATATAACAAAGTAATATACAATTCAATATATGCTATTAAAACCAGTACGAATAATAAATATATAATACAATTTAAAATCAGCCATACCAACCTCCTATTTAAAACATAACTGCATCCAACAACCCAACAGTAAAATGATCCAGTAAAAACAAGAATTGCAAGACATATGAGATGACTAATTAAAAGCCTGTTGAAAGAGCTCTGTCTAGCAAGCCCCGTGGAAGCTAACAAGGTCCCACAGGGCTCACACATCCTCAGATAAAGCATTCCACCAGGATGGGGCCACCACAGATATAGCCTCTGCTCTGGTAGAAGAGAGGCAAGCCACTCAAGGGCCAGGTGCCACCAAAAGATTGTATTATTTACTTATTGATTTATCGTATTGATTTCTATCCTGGCCATTCCGGCCTAGGTTGACTCAGGGTGGCTCACAACAGCATAATTTTTTTTGTAAAACATAAAACACATTAATAAACAATACAATGACATAAAACAGTATTAAAATCAACAATATTAAAGTGCTAGCATTTCCGATGTTGCCTTAAGTTCTATTGGTCCGCTTCAGTTGTAAAAGGGGGGAAAGGCTGGGCCAGTCGATAGCCACAGGGACCTATGGCTCAAGGCTTCCACCAGTCAGTTGTTACTAATAGTACCACCAATAGTTGCAGTTGTAATAGCAGTGATGGTAGGGGTTGTATGATGAAGAATGCAGGCAACATGGGAGATTGTAGCAGGAGAAGCAGTCCCTCAGGTATGATGGCCCAGACCAGATAGGGCTTTAAAGGTTAAGACCAGCACTTTGAATTCGATGTGGAAACAAACTGGCATCCAGTGCAGTTGCCTAACTATAGGCTATATGCATGTTATCCATGTGAACCAGTCAAAAGCCTGGCAGCTGCATTCTGAATAACCTGAAGCTTCCAGAGCATCTCCAGGGGCAGCCCTGTGTAGAGTGCATTGCAACAGTCTAGTCTGGAGGCGACCCTGGCATGAATCACTGTATGAACAAGCTGGTGGGGAATTATAGTAGTCGTAGCTTATTCATGTAACTCTGCAGGGCCTATAAAATAGAGATGTTTCGCTAGGCCTTTGGTGGTTGAGGACAGTGACAGTTACCATCTTGGCCGGCACCCTCTTCTGTTCTCTGAACTCTCCCTGTCCTTCCTCCCCCACCCAAAAAGTGGTCGGCAGTTGAAACATTGGAAATTATTGGAAATGGCCATCTGAACCTTTTCAAATAGTCTTTTAATATTATATAAGTATCTTATTTTATGTATGATGTTTTATCATGAATGTATAGCACCCATAAGTTTGAGCAATCCATAAAGAAGAATAATAACAATAACAACAATAATAACAATAATAACAACAGCAGCAGCAACAACAACAACAACAACAGCAGCAACAACAGCAGCAACAACAACAGCAGGAACAAAAACAGGAGCAACAACAGCAACAACGATGATGATGATGATGCAGAGATAACAGCAGGACTCAGTTCTCCTCAGGCCAGGTTTTTGCCTGATGTACTATGTCCATTTTCCTCTCTCTCCCATCCAGCAGAGGACCCTAGCAGTTTTTGTAAAATCAATTGAATGCCACTTGTCATGACAGTGGCTAGATTCACAGGGGATCATTTGCCAGTTTTGAAAGGAATGGGTCCATGATTGAGGGAACAATGGTGATGTTCATTTTCCCTCTGAGAGTTTACTGCAACCCAACCTGCCTATTGGCAAATCGTTTAGCTACTCCTTCAGTCCCTCATCTCTGCCCTCAATTTCCTCATGAGCTATGTCCAGTGTGTTCTTTGTATAGGGAACGTACAAAAAGGTACCGAGTTGTGAAATAGAAGGTAATGTCAGAGAGCATATATCTTCATGTTGGCATTTAATGAAAGAGAGTTTCATTGCCCTGATAATGGAGCATAATGGAGAAATAAAATTACTGAGAAGGACATCTGGTTTTGCTAACAGCATACACACTCATGTCACACTGAAAAATGTATCCTGACAACAAGACATAAAAAGGCATACTGAGGTCCATTGCTCTTTTGTTCTAATGTATCACACCCCATGATGAACACAGCCTTTTGATGGTTTCCATCCGACAGACACACACCATATCCCCTGCTTCCATTTATGCTTAAAGAGGTACTTACATCGGAAACTAGAAAGCCACCAGTACATTAACTCCTCAATTGCTACAATAATGCTGTCTTATGTGCTATGAAATTGTTTTCCATTGCATATGTGTTGCTATTAAAGCAGGGACATTACATGTGCAAATGACAATGTTTGAAGGGAATTGTATCAGTCATCAGACTAATATTTTGAGGGAGATAATGCTGGTTGAATGCATTCCAGACCTACCATTCCAGATTAATGATTGCTAGACTGTGCTCTACTAAACACTGGCGGCTCCACTGAGACTGAGCAAATGATGTGTTGCTATCGTCTATGCAGGCATGGCAAAAGCACAAATCCATTTGCTTTTTGTTGTTTTGTTGTGGTTGTTAAGGAAATAACATTTGTGTATGGAAAACATTCTTATTGCTATTACAAGGTATGAAAGGGAAGCTCATTAACGATAAATGTTCTTAAAATACAGGGGACTTTTAAAAATATAATTTAACCTTGGAGATATCCAAATCCTTGCTGAACATTTTTCTCTATTGTCCGAGCTGAAATCTGAAACAGTATTTTGGGTGGGTTGTCGCAACAGTAACAATCATTACAATTTATAATCAATTTTTGAAGGTAGGCATCATTTTAGCTTGCAGACAGACAGATGCTCAATATACATTCCATGTACCACTAAAAGCTTTCAGGACTAATGATACCAAGCTAAATAGGCTGGTGAGCTACACTCACATGATTACCACCACCAAGGGCAGATCAAGGCAATCCAAACAACATCACATACAAACGTCATAGGAACTGATTAAAATTATGGGGGGGGGGAATAAACATAGGCAGCTTCAGGTGCCAACCAACACATGCTATAAAAAAATCATAGTATGAACCTTAAAGTATAGAACTTGTTTTAAATCCTTTCAGCATTCTATATTTTTGTTTGTTTGTTTTTAGATTCCCTCCACATTCCTACTCTGCAAAAACTATTTATCTCCCTGCATCTCCTGGTAATTTTTGTTGTTTGATGTTCTTGCTCAGTCACACAGTCGAGTCCGACTCTTTGCGACCCCATGGGCCACATCACGTCAGGCCCTCCTGTCCTCCGCCGTCCTCCAGGACCTGGTAGGTGGCCCAGTTGCTGGCTCCTGGACATTCCAGATGTGGTTCTGTGAAATGTACAAGCCTGTGAGAAGTTATCAAACACTGATTCAAAAGTGAACTATTCTTTATTTTTCCTCACCTTTTGAATTAAAATTCATATTTTATTATATCTGACAAGCTCACCCTATAACAGGTGTTTATGCTTGTAGTTAAGAGTAGTGAATGCATGGTCTATGGTTTTAATTGAGTTTGCTAGTTATTTAAACTTATTGCTTTTGATTTTTAAAAAATATATACACATATTAGCATAATATTTATGCTTAACTACACAAAACCTTTAAACATGCAGACCTTTAATGAACCTTAATTTGGCAGGGAACATATCAAACACACAAATGAATTTGAACAGCAGATTTCCCCAACAATAAACGAACCTTTTAAAACTGCTACAATAAGAGATCTTAGGACTATTCACTCTTTTCTACCCCCATGGAGGGAAGGAGGTTGCAAAAATACAAGTGCTGTACTGAAAGAACAAATTAAATAGGGAAGACTTGGTAGATTAATTTATCATGAGTTAGTAGTCATGAAGATGAATACAGCATAGAAGCACAATAAGACAGAGATACTTAATTCAGTGGCTCAGTAGCCACATGTGGCTCTTCTGAGCACTGTTTTCTAATGTAGCCAGGGGTCTTTTGGGGCCGGAGTGCACCAGGGCACCGCTCCGGCAGCCCAGGAGCTGGCACAAATGGCCTGTCGCCGGCCTCCCAGGGCCCATGCTGGAGCGCTGTGCCCCGGGGAGGCATGAGAAGGCCCGTCGCTGGCTTCCTGGGGCCTGCACTGGAGTGCTGCGGCCCCGGGGAGGCATGAGGAGGCCCATTGCCGGCCTTCCGGGGCCTGTGCTGGAGTGCTGCGGCCCTGGGGAGGCATGCGAAGGCCCGTTGCTGGCTTTCCAGGGCCCACGCTGGAGCGCTGCTGCCCCAGGGAGGCATGAGGAGGCCCGTTGCTGACCTCCCGGGGCCCGCACTGGAGTGCTGCAGTAAGTGAGGGATCCGCGTGAGGGATCTGCGGGGGTGGTGGGGGCTTGATGGGGGT
>NW_015167558.1:433408-437323 GCF_001447785.1 Gekko japonicus
CTTTCCCTCCTTCTTCCCTTCTCTCTCTCTATTTCCCTTCTTCTTTCCTTCCCTCTTTCCTTCTCTCTTTTTATCCCTTCTTTCCTTCCCTCTTTCCTTCTCTTTCTTTCCCTCTTTCCTTCCTTCTTTTCTTCTCTCTACTCTCTCTCTCTCTCTTTCCTTCCCTCTTTCCTCCTTCTGTGACCCAACTCTAGTGAGAAGGGGTTTAAACTTTAAACCCCTTCTCTCTTCGCTTCCCCTCCCCAGGCCGGCTGGGGAAGGGAAGGGGAGGCTTTTGAAGATGCCTCCCCCCCTTTGCTTCCCCTTCTGACATCACTTCCAGTGATGTCAGTGGGCATAGCATATGCTAATGAGCTATTATGCTAACAGTCTAGTAGCTCATTAGCATACCTTATGCTAATGAGCTCCTGCAGCTCTTTTTCTACAAAAAGACCCCTGAATGTAGCACTTGTCATGGTGGGGTAAGGGAACATATATACATGTGAGAGGACTCATCCCACTTCTCCACCATGGGCTCTGTGCATGGATGTGGGATGATTGAACGTCTAGCTTCCACTCCACTTTCTCCTGTTGACTATGCAACTTTGCCCAGCCAGGAGGTTGTAGCCTATGTGTGGAAGAAGCAGCCAGGTGTGAAGGTCAGGCTTTAAACACAATGTGAGCTCTTAAAGACAAATATCTTTACTTACTATAACACCACTTTAAACTCCAGAGGACTAATACATAGTAAAAGTATGTAATAAGAGTACATGGTTGCTCCAGAACTAAGAAAGAAAACAAAACACATGAGGTTAATCTAACCCTTAGAGTCACAGATGTTGCCTTAGCATCCCCTCCTTGAGACTAGAACAAAGGGAAGGTGGAACTGTGGCCAGTATAAAGACCTGATACAGCAGCACACACACCACCCCATCCTATATATACAGGAGTCATGAGTCATGGAAGAATTTTCAGATTCATTTCTGAATGGTCATGAGTATACACTATTGTTGTATTAGGCTTGCAGCTCAGACCAGACCACCACCCCCATTCCAGGTACCAGCAAAGTATATGTCCACACACCCATTGCTTGATCCTTTGGATAAACTCCACGCAAAAACTCACCAAGAAACATCACTTCTGAGTAGAAACATGGCTAGTCAAAAATGTATTTGTTATTTCACCTGCTGTCTCTTATACTCTGCTATATTTAAAAAATAATAATTGAATCCTTTCTCTAAAATTGCAGTTTTATAATTAGGTTGAAATGGTTTTGTGGAATGGTTTAGGTTGAAATGGTTTTGTGGAATAGTCTGAATCATTTGTCATTGTTTCAAGCACCTTCTGGTGGAAATTTTATTTATATATACTTGGTGGAACGTGCCTGCTCGGGCCTAAAGGCCCTATTCCACCCTCCCCTCCTACGTTTTTCTCAACACCTGGAGGGGCTTTTCTTCCAGTCTCAGGTAGCTCACCACCAATACCTGACCATTGTACAGAATTGCCCACTGAGAGGTTCCCTTCCAAGTTCTGAGGGCTTGCCCCTGTGTTTCCTGCTGCCCAGCACCTGGTCACCATGGGGACAGGTTACTGCCTTGCACACCCTTGGAGGAATAACCACTTGCCAACTGCCTGCCTTCCCTTAGAGCTCCTTTTAAAATAGCATATCCAAGAGAGTGGAGGTCTATGTGGTACAGACAATCACTGCCAGCATCAAATATTATAAAGTATTTATTAAAAATAAAATGTTCACAAGAATACTTTTAGCACAACACCAGACTGAGCAAGGGATCCAAAAGAAATTGGTAAAATGTAAATCCTCTGTCCTTCTCTCTAAAGATGCCCTATCAGATGTTAAAATATAGGACAGACTCTTCAATTTAAGGGAGTTACAAATCTCTGCAGAATTCCATTACCTTGAAACATGCTCTAGCTCTTTAGGCAAGCACATGGTCAATGGCTGCCTTCCCAGTGGAGAGGTCTGTGTGTTCTCATGGACTCAGCACCCAAGGAAAGAGACCTCCTTCCTGCTGCAAGGAGTTTTTATCACCTCCCTTTCCCCCAACCCCTGACCAGGTCTAGCCAGGTCAAAGAGGCTTTTCCTGGAGATCTCCAGGAATCTCTTTCTTGGAGACTCTCTACCATTCTATCCCTCCAAATCGCTGTTCCCTGTTTGGAGAAGGAGAAGAGCTTGACCTGCCCATTATCTCTCCTGCAAGATCCATTAGCATTTGTTTGAAGGTAAGCTGAGGTATGTCTGGGAAGCAATTGAAGTGACTCCTCCTCCTCCTGCCTGTTCTCTTCCTAGAGGAGGGGAAATACTTTTCAAATGCACAGTAGAGGTTTTGCTCAGCTCAAACCTCCCAGGAAAAAAGAATGCATGTCATATACTCTCTCTCTCTCTCTGTATGTGTGTGTGTATGTGTATATATATACACACACACACATACAGAGAGAGAGAGAGAGTATATATATATATATGTATATAAAGAGAGAGAGAGAGTTATATATAGAGAGAGAGTTATATAGAGTTACATATAGTGATATTAGCAAAGCTAACAAAGTAAAAGTTTCTTTCCAAGCATCCTCCACACCACCTCATCACCTCCCCAGACCTATTCATCACTGTCATTATGAGAGTTAGGAAGAGGAAATTGTTTAAAGAATAACTCACATTACATTTCTGCAGAAATTAATTTAAAAGATTTATTGCAATTCCAGTGAGAAGGAAGGGACAGGGACAGGGAGTTTCACAATACAGTGACTTTATGGTGATCATTTTGGGTTGTCCTAGAAGAGTATGTGTGATGTGGGGGCAGAGGAGAGATGTCTTAACACAAGATGATGGAAGAGAAAACACTGCCGAAGACAAGGTAACCTGAATTCTTGGAATACATATGACACTTATGACAAACAAATCATCAATCATCGCTATTCTAATCGCTGCTGTGCTATCCATGCTTCCTGAGTGTGGTACAATCACACAGGATAAATTATTGGATGGATCATGTTTTTTCTTTTCCACCTTTAGTAAATTCCCCTATGTATTCAATGCCTTTGAATACAATGATTTATTTCCTTTCACAAAGTATTTCCTATTGTGAGCAATTTAAACCACATGCTTTGGAATTACTTCTGTCTGCTGGGAAGAACGCTGACAGCAATACTCAACCCTACCTGTGTGTCCCCAGCAAACCTGACCATTTTAATTCAGGGCCATGAAAATCCTCAGAGACCCTTTGCTAGACACAATTGCTCTGATGCAGTAGCTTTTGTGCTTTCTAAAGATATTATCTTATTCCCACAGTGTTCCCCCACTCCGAACTAGTGTTCTTTTATATCAAATACTGAATATTGTAGATTCCTCTAGCCTCTTGTATTGGCATGGCTACATGCAGCTGATTAATAGGTTGTGTTCATAACTATGGCTTATATTAGTCTGTTACATATTCTTCCCAATGAAACCTTGATGGCCCATGTATGAATCAATTAGACACACCACCCTTCATCAGGCTTCATATTCCATTTAGGGTCTGTTAACTGTGGACCACTGACTGGGCAAAGGGGCAGCCGTGACAGGCCAGAGATGGTGAGTAGGCTTACCCTACTTTCGCAGGAAACTCATTTACTTTGTAGGACCCAGAAACACAATCCTGAAAGTAGATGCTAGCAATTGTTTACAGCCAAATCGAGGACAAATTGAAACCAAATAAGATTTTGAAAAGAAAACAGAGCTCAAAAAATGCCATTTTTGTAATCTCAAAGTTTAGACCCAAAATACAAAATGTGTTTACTCAGATTTTTCATCTGGTCAAACTATCAAAAATGGTCAAATATCGAACCCTGATACAGTCAGCTACTGAATGAAGTCAAAAAGTCAACTGAAACACTTTAACACCATTAATTATTGATTAGTGCTAGTACCAGGGGAGGCAT